>NC_138768.1:64678352-64810852 GCF_965119305.1 Pelophylax lessonae
TCTTCCGCTGTTCTGGGAAATTTGAGCTTTAGGCGTTTCTTTTTCTTTTTTTTCTTTTCCAGGAGGATTTCATTCTGTTGAAAGACGGGCAGATAAAATGAAAGAAAATTTATTTAAAAACAGCAGAGTGCAGGTTAGGTATTATGTGATGGTTTTCTGGTCATTGGAGTGTGAAATACAGTTCAAGAGTAGTCACGTGAGCGCTATTGCTAGGTCCTGAACTGTGCAGAAATGGGCTTGGGGCTGAACAGGGCCACTGTCAACAAGGGTGGCAATGACTGGGCAGAGACGCATGACAATGTTGTGCTTTGCCACCTCAGCCTGGGGGGAGTGCTCATGCAAGGGTGACAACACTATACTACATTGCATTTAGGGCAGGATCTAGCATAAGCCTTGTGGTAATGGATTTAAAGGCTGGAAGAGGAAGGAAGATTCTTGTCCTCAAGAAGGTCTTGCCTGAGTAGCCAAGTATGCTTATGGGTTCTTACAGTTGTGACAACAGATGTGTGATCTACACATACCAGCCATGATCCAGTAATGATCAGGGAACATTTTTGGTCAGTCTGGAAGTAGGGTTCCGAGTTAATCTGAGCTGCTCCGGGATTTCCTGCTGTTCGGTTTTTCTGATTTTCCATCCTTGTCTGGAGGAGGGCACTGAAATGAAACAGTAATTTAGAATGAGATCAGTATACATCATATTTAAAGTTCTTTCCCCACCGCCCTCAGTCCACTACAATTGTTTCCAGTCTGCCTTGCAATACCAGTAGGAAGCCCTGGCAAAAGGATATATATATTTTGATTTGGTTTGTTGATTTTATGTAGCGATCAAACAGGGAAGAGATCCAGGCAAGTAGAAGCAAGGTCACATTTAGGGATGATCGAAATTTTGAAAAGTTCGGTTCGGATTCCGGAACCCCTTTGAAATCAATGGGACCCGAACTTTTGGAATCAAAAAACACAATTTTGAAGCCCTAAAATCCAATAAATGCCCCTAAAAAGTGCCTAGGGTTCTGGGTCATGCCCCAGGGACTATGAATCACACAAAAAAAAGTTCTTAAAAATTGTCGTTTTTGATAGAGAGCCAATTATTGAAAAAAATATTGAAAAAAAAAAAAAAAAAAAAAGAGGGATTTCTTTGGATTTAGTGTCGGGGGGGGGGTCTAAAAAGTGTATCTGTGAAGTTTCAGCTCTGTAGCATGTCCAGAACCAGAAAAAAAAATGATTATTTTTATTAGAATTTCAGGAGCACAGGGATGGTGTTACCCTCCTTTCACACCTGGGCGTTTTTGTTTCAGGTGTTTATTGGGCGTTTTTTGGGCATCTTTGGAGGCAGGCATGACATCTGAACTTTTGTATAGGGGTGTATATATATATATATATATATATATATATATATATATATATATATATATATATATATATATATATATATATATATATATATATATATATATATACACACACACATACACACACATATATATATATATACACACACACACACATACACATATATATATATATATATATATATATATATATATATATATATATATATATATATATATATATATATATATATACATATACACACACACATACACACATACATACATATATACACACACACACACACACACACACATACATATACCCCCTAACCCCCCAGAATCTGCATAGTGGGGTCACCCTGGCACCCTGGCATAGCAGAGTCAATTCACCCTATACTACATTACGGTCACCCTGACATGGAAGAGTTCGGTCACCCTGGCATAGAGTCAGTTCACCCTAAACTACATTACAGTCACCCTGACACTTAAAACTTTCCCTACAGAAACTAGATTATTGAATCTAACTATAGTGGTATATAGTACCCTAACTACACTGCATATCCCTTTCCTCACACTAATAATTGCAAAATGACACTGAAGCAGCAGGAGTAACAGAAATGCTTCCACTCTATTCCACAGCCTCTGTATTACAGTGCTAGAGATTTGGCGGGGCTATGTTATATACTGGGGGGCGTATTCGCTACTGATTGGCCTCTGGACCCCCTAGTCACTCCAATTGGCTTTTACTGATGTTTCTGGGCCAATCACGGGCTTTTAAAGCCCAGTTCCTGTCCCATTGCATTTTGGGCGGTTCTGGTGGCCGAATTCCGAACTTTTACAGCAAAAAGTTCAAAATTCGGCCGAATTTCGAACAGCCGATGTTCGGGTCGACCCGAACCGTTTGATCATCCCTAGTCACATTTAGAAGGGTGTTTTAGCAGCTGAAAGTGGGGTTCCTTAGTCAGGATAGATAGATTAGATAAAACAGATTAGAAAGAATGAGAATTTTTTTATGGTTAAGTATGATGTCATAAGGCAAGGGATCAAACAAAACACATCTTAAAAAAATTTGATGCATCGTCTTTACTTACTTGATGTCTTCCCCATAGCAAATCTTGGTGTCGTCCGTTAGGAGTTCACAAGCAAAGCCAATGTTCTCTGCAGTTTCTGGAAAAAACAAATGATATATTTCTGTGTTGTATGTATAAAGAGAAAGTCTCGCACTATGGAGTTACAAAGGGATGAAGGGGCTGCAGCCTCCCTAAAATATAGCAGGAGCTATATCTAGATAGAAGATGTATAGGGGTAGGGAATTGGCGCTGCCCAATGGGGGTAATTGTGGTTACGTGCAATCTAGTAAGTATCACAGGTAAAATTAATAATTAATATAAGTGTAGTCCATCCACAAAGAATAGATAAGCAATATATACAAGTAGTTCATAAAACTAGTTAATGACCACAATATAAATGAATAAGTACATAAAAATATTAAGTGTGGTGATCCAATCGGATAAAGTGACTCTGTGGTATAAAGTGAAATAACTAGGGTGATAGAAACTTGTAGGAGTGAAAAATCAATAAATAATTTTATGCCAGCATTAAAAATAATAATAAATAACAATAATGGTGTTTGGTATAATGAACCAGGTGACAATATGTGAATAAATAAATTTATTAAGAAATAATATAGTGGTAGTTGCAACAGTGTTCACCTAAATAGGTGTAAACACTGGAAAAAGTGCAAGGTGAATGGTGGGTAAAAGGTAAATAATGTTGGTTTCCAGTGTATAAAAAAAAAAAATTAATAAAAAAGGAAAGGGGGGGGGGGTGCAAATTAAGGTATGCACAGTGGCATCTCCTTGATTATTAGGTGCATAATTCATAAAAATTTGAAAATTCTGGGATCCCCGGATATCAGTCTGGGAATCCCCATCGACTGGACCCAGGAGGGGGTCTCCGGATGTTTCGCAACCTTTATGGTGCTCGGAGACCTCGGCCTGGCCAGGTATTTAGCAATCCCCAAATCCCCTTGGGGGGGGGGGGGGTGGATAGAGGCAGGTCTTCTCCCATTTTCCTCCAAGTTTTCAACTGTTTGAGTTTTATGTGGTAGGGAATGTTGCAAGATTACATGCATGTCGCACCCTGTTGTCCCATCCTACCTTTCACCTTGGTTTATGGCTGGGTTTTAAATATCCTGCATGATTTGTTTTATATGCATGTTCTATTTTTGACTCATTTGACCGATACCTGATTGCAACTGCCACTGCAAACCTCTACTGGTTTGAGGTTCTATACACTTGATTGTTTGATCTTATGCATTGTATTGGGTTTGACAAAATAAAAACCTTTTTGATTGGAAAAAACTAGAAAATTCTAAAAATATAGAAAATTCTAAAAATAAAGTTCATAAGTGAGAGTGCTTTATCTTCAAGTGGCAATCCCAAAAAATGTCATGCACAAAGGAAGGGTGCCCAGGGTGGTTGTAAAAAAGATTGCATTCACCAGAGTGCCCAACCCCACACAGGGGTATTAGGCAGGGTATATTCAAGCTGTATACCACAGCATGGAGGTGAATGCTCCTATCGGTCCTCTACTTCCATGCTTCTCTGTATCAGAGGGAGGGGGAAGGGACGGTGCTGTTCTCCATTACTCAGCTTGTTCCCAGATTAAACTCACATTAATGTAGTAAAATTCCAGCGTATACAATGTATCCTTCTGCAGGGAGAAATCATGCAGGCAGCCGGTAGCAATGCGTATACATTGTATACGCTGGAATTTTACTACATAATGCGAGTACCTTTTTTAGGCGCTTTAATAAAGTACCCTACGGTATCACACTATATGTCCCCTCTTGTTCATTTCATACACACCACCACTGGAGTTTGATCTGGGAACAAGCTGAGTACTGGAGAACAGCACCGTCCCCCCCCCCCCCCCTCCCTCTGATACAGAGAAGCACGGAAGTAGAGGACCGATAGGAGCATTCACCTCCATGCTGTGGTATACAGCTTTAATATACCCTGCCTAATACCCCTGTGTGGGGTTGGGCACTCTGGTGAGTGCAATCTTTTTTACAACCACCCTGGGCACCCTTCCTTTGTGCACGAAGATTTTTGGAATTGCCACTTGAAGATCAAGCACTCTCACTTTATTTTTAGAATTTTCTATATTTATTTTTAGAATTTTCTAATTTTTATGAATTATGCACATATAATCCAGGAGAGGCCACTGTGCATACCTTAATTTGCACCCTCCCCTTTTCCTTTTTTTTTTTTTTTTTTTTTTTGATACACTGGAAACCAACATTATTTACCTTTTACCCACCATTCACTTTGCACTTTTTCCAGTGTTTACACCTATTTAGGTGAACACTGTTGCACCTACCACTATATTTATTAATACATTTATTTATTCACCTGGTTCATTATACAAAACACCATTATCATCGTTATTTATTATTATTTTTAATATGGGCATAAAATCATTTATTGATTTTTATATCCCCCAACTCACTGTATCACCCTATTTATTGCACTTTATACCACAGAGTCACTTTATCTGATTGGATCACCACACTTAATATTTTTATGTACTTATTCATTTATATTGTGGTCATTAACTAGTTTTATGAACTACTTGTATATATTGCTTATTTATTCTTTGTGGATGGACTACACTTATAATAATTATTCATTTTACCTGTGATACTTACCGGTACTAGATTGCACATAAACACAATTACCCCCATTGGGCAGCGCCAATTCCCTACCCCTATACATCTACTATATATTTCTGTGTGACTACATAGAAACTGGATATGAAACCTGGTATACACAGTACATGCATGAATCATTTATTTCTTCAAATATTCATTATTTTCACTCTCACCATTTGAGTGATCCAATTTTTCTAGTGGTTTATTCAGAAATAGTTGACTGCCAGGGTTAGAGATGCATGGAATGCTCATGTGAGAGATGCATGGGATGCCAATGGAATTCACATGTGATTCATACATGAGAGATACATAGGATGGCAATGGAATACACAGGAGAGATGCATGGGATGCCAATGGAATGTGCATGGGAAGCACACCTGAGAGAGATGCATGGGATGCACATAAGGTACACAAGTAAGCGATGCATGGGGTGCACAAAGATTTCTGGGTTATATTCTTGGCAGTTCAAGAATGTGTGGCTTGGGAAAATACTGCAATATAGCCACTGGCCTGGCATTGATGATCTAGTACAGGGTTTCTCAACCAGGGCTCCTCCTGAGGTTGCTAGGAGTTCCTTGAACAATGGGCAATTTCTGCCTCTCCAATAAGTTCCCAATGACACCATAGTTCTTTGTAGCTATCTGTAACGGGGTAATTTTTCCCAATGATTACAAGAGTAAAGAGCATTCTTCCCACTGACTGTCACACTAATGTGTCATGAGTTATAGATTTAAAATTTTTTAGCAGGGGTTCACCGAGGCCAGAAATTTATTTCAAGGGTTCCTCTGTGTTGAAAAGGTTGAGAAAGGCTGATCCAGTAAATAACGTATGATCCTCAACTGTATCTAGTAACCATACTTTTTTCCACATTGACATATTTGAATTGCAGAGAACATAGCCTGAGAAGATTAGATTTTGCCCATTTGCACATACAGTTTCAGTGTCTCGGGAGGCACCTTGATAACCAGATGGACCCTTCTTTTGGCAGTCATGTTTATGTAGCCTCTATGTAAAAGTGAAATCCTCTTACGTAAACTGATTCATGGTAATTGGTGGGCATTGACTATATTACATATTAATACTCCTATAGAATTTCTCCCAGCAGCCAATCAGAAATCTGTATTAATCTGTATCATTTGATTTAGTGAGGAGGTTTTGGTTTGGGTTTTTTAGTCCCATTGAGCTGTTACTGTTGCCCTTGTTTCCACTAAAAAGATTCAGCCGTTGGTTTGTCCTGGTAACCATTGTTACGGAGACAAAAAGTGATGGGAAATCCAAAATTTTACAAACATCATGTGATGGGAAAATCATGCAATGGACACACCTATTCTAGTGACACCTGTAATACCCTTGCTTCACAACTCCTATCTTTTCCTGTTGGGTCCTCATAAAATAACATTATAAAAGTAATAACCCTTCCCCATTTTAAAAAACTGGGGGAAAAAGACCTGCCTATAAACAATTTAATTGTTACTTTTTGGGTCATATTAAATTTTTCATTTATTATAGGGTTTTTTTTTTTTTGGTGTAATGTATACATTTTTTGGGGATACAATAAATGTATAACACGTGCGGTATATTTGGTTAGTGCTAAGAGTTCACTTGGACATTTTTGCCCCAGATTGTATCCCCCTTCTTTGACCAGAAGTACAGTAATAAAATAGTGGGATTGGTTGGTAGGCTTTATTGCACTTTGTTGCTTTTCCCCTGAAGCCGAACTAAAGCCCATATGCAGGTTCTGAGCCTTGTGATAGACTCCCTTTAAAAGGCCATTCCACTTTAAAAAGGGAAACTCAAGCAGCTTTCTGGGAATGATTAGATGCACCCACTACATAGGTTGCAAGGTCTATAAAACTAAGGCTTTAGCACATAGACTGGGACCTGCTTGTAACTGCTGCAGCACGTGTGCAGTCCTAGGAAGCTAAGAGAGATGATGCCACACCAGAAGAAGCCATGATTAATGCCCACCAAACCAGACTAGCAGCTTTGGGTGGTTCCATCTCTCTTCATTGGAAAGCACAGGACCTTCACTTTTTGTACATACCTTTTTTATCCCCAGTCAGCACCCAGATCTTTATGTCCGCTTTGGCAAGTTTAGAGATAGTGTAGGGTACACCATCTTGAAGTTTGTCTTCAATGGCTGTGGCTCCCAGCAGCTAGAGGGGGGAAGTAATGGATGGGATTATGCGAATGTAACATGCAGTAATATCAAGGTACCTCTCATTTAATGTGCACACATCCATAGAAATACACACCAAAGTAGCAGTCATTTTAAGAACTGGACCAGAAGATACAGACTTTCAATTGCCTCGGTTCAAGCGATTCTGTGGCAGCAAGCCACATAGGTGTCACCCCAATATAGTAAATGGATATTGGTCCAGTTCAACAAGGCTCATTGTGTTGCACAAGGCAATGTTGTGCAACACAATGAGCCTTGTTGGACTGGACCAAGGTAAGTTGAGAATCCCTTATTGCAGCCATTCTTAGGAGGTAATTTCTAGTTCCTTCCTTACACATTTTTCATTACACTGCCTGGGTTGCGGTGGCTCCCTGCTTTAGTAGAAGACCATTAGGAATTCCTGGTCTCTCGGATGGTTGGTGTCCGGTTGTATATACCTTCTGGACACATTGGTCTCTAACATAGGTGCTCTAGCTAAAGTTGAGAATGTTGTCCCATGCTACATGACTACCTAAAACAAATTTCTCACATAGTCTCAAAGAAATATCATTGGCCCAAGTCCAGAAAATGGCTTCCTCCACTCAGAAAGGCACCCCCCCCCCCCCCCCCCCCATTATCTGACCACACACTCACCACTAGGTTGGTTTCAATTTCTTCATAGACTTTATCCAGAGCTTCATCCCGGTCACCCATGATCAGACTGGCAGCCATATATCTCTTACTCCACTTCTCAAACTCTTCTTCGCTGATGTCCTTGTAGCAGAGACATAAGGTCCTAAGAGTCTCATTGGCAAACACCTGATGAGGTAAACCATGAATGCTTACAGTATATAACAACATTAAAGAGGACCTCTTAGTTACTTTAAAAGCCCACATGAATTTGTGACTTCTCATAGTATACTTTGCCAAAAACTTTACCATTTATCAAAAAAACAAAAAAAAAAACAAAAACAATCCTTGAGCTCCAGTCAAGTGATTGTGAATATGCCTATCTGAAGGATCTAGGGAAGGCTGGTACAAGAGGGAGCGTATGGGGCACCTGCTCTGGGCGGTGTCTGAATCTGTGATATAAGGTGGCGCACCGGGAGCTTTTGCCGCTTCTCCTGCCTGATGGGCGTGACTGTCATTCTCCCTCCTGTTACTGTAAAATGTACGATTCCCGGACTCCTCCAATCCAGCCACTCCAGCCACTTCAACTCTGCCTCATCTCTCCTGCAGCCAGGAATCGCTCCTTTCCTTCCAAGCTCCCCTCCCCGTTGGCTTGTTCTCCTTCTGGCGGGTCACTTCAGTCTTTTTTGGTCACTTTCACTTTTGTCTGACTCAATTCCAGCATGTCTCTTTACCTTCCCCGCCAATGGCTCCCGCTGCTGTCTCAGCCAATGAGGAGGGAGATGGCAATGGAGCTCAAGTATTGGGGGGGCTGAGGGGGGCTACTACACACTGAAGGTTTTTTACCTTCATGCAGGTAAAAAACCTTCAGCCTTTAGAACCATTTTAAGTTGCTGGCCACCACAGGAAAATAAATATAGTTAAATGTAGGTGCCCTTTAAAAACCAATAGTGCCATTTTGTCACCCACCCATTCACCCATACTCACATCCAGTGCCTCCTGAGTTTCTTCTTTAATGGGGTTGTTAGGATGAAGACGTTCATATATAACGGTGTCCGCCCCCTTGCAATACAGCCTAATGTTACCATTGGGTTCACGCACTAAGTAGGCAAAAATAGAAAAATAAATTATAAATTTATTACATAAATATATAGTCTGCAAAGTAGATTAACATACTACGTCTAAATGAACTCACTCTAGCACTGGCTGCACAGCATGGTGTCTTTCTGCTGGTGGATCAAGTCTGCTCAATGTAGGTTAAAATAACACTTGTAGTCTCCACTATAAGGCTTGTGTGACAGCGTAGGAGCACAATTGAGCAACAGGGACAAACCATTGTCACCTTATACCAGGAAGATTCTTAGCAAGGACCCTTGTGGCAGGATCACCAGATATTTTAATAAAGTTACAATTTTCTTTTTTTTTTTTTTTTTTTTTTTTTTTAAAGTCAACACGACCTTTAAAATTAAAGCTTATATGGAATTTTAGTGATTGGGTTTATAGGTCTACGTACTTTAAATATTGTTAAGTGTATGCGACAGTTTCTATAAGCCTGAAAATCTATAAGCCTGTATTTTTTCTGCATTCATATTTCAGGAAGACAGCTAAGCTGATATCTGGCGCTAAAGGTGTGTCAGCATGAAGTTCAACAAGCCTTGGTAAGCAATGTGTTCCTATAGTATTAAAGCTGCTTCATCTGCATCACATTAGTTTGATAATATTGCAGTATTTACATTCAATTTTTAGATGACTTTCACATTTTATATGCTTGCTTTGTCATGCTTATATTTAGGGCCAGATTAACATAGGGGCTATTGGAGCTGCAGCTCCAGGCCCCTTCCTTAAGATAGGCCCAGCCCAGTGGTGTGAGTGAGTGAGTGACTAATGCTGCCCAGCCCAGCCCTGCTGTGTGTGTACATGTGATTAATATGTAAATCGCAGGGGGCATTGACATGTTATGTTAGAGCATTCATACGCATGTCAAACTCCCTAAGCCCTGGTTCACCATCACCTTTGATGAATGCTGCCGAAATTGGGGTTGTACAATAAGCCCTGCCTGCCACAGTCACTGAGCCTGCCATCAGCCTGTACTGCAAAGGTGAGAAGATGGATTGGGGGGAGGGGGGGTTCCCAGAGGTAAACAGAGAAGGGATTACAGTTTGGAGGACAGTTTGGAGGGCAAACATGACCAAAGAGGGGGTGTGCAGGGGTACAAAGATGAGCAGAGGTATATTGAGTTAAAGAGGAGCTCCAGGCTCTTTCCCCACCAAAAAATAGTCAGCATCTACAAATACTGTAGTTGCTGACTTTTACTATTGGGGCAAGTACCTGTCCAAGCAACCAGCGGTGTCCTCAACTGAGCCGATTCTTCAATCTGCTATGTGGGTGCTGGTGCCGCTTTCCTGACTGTGAAGTCTTTCAGGTTCACAGTCAGTTTCCTACTGCGCATACGTGAAGCGTGCTATGCTTTGTTATAGGACCGCAGTCTCCCGGGACCTGTGAAGTGTCCCAGAAGGCTGCGGGGAAGGAGAGGCGTGCCAGAAGTGGGTGGATACCTCTCAAAAGCAGGTACCCCCCCCCCCCCAAAAGGTGCCAATTGTGGCAATGGAGGGGGGAGGAGGGAGACAAGTGTAGCTTCCTCTTTTTGGTGGAGCTCTGCTTTAAAGCAGAGATTATGGGGTTTGGGGTGCAGAGGTTTAGAATTCACAGGTGTAATGAGAAGAGTTGGATAAAAGATGCAGAGAGGCAGAGAAGGGTCTGTCATAATAAATACCCCTGTTACATGGTTGGTAATTGTAAGACTCCATTCACATCATGTATGTGACTGAGAACGCATGTTCCCATGCATCACGTGTAAGGCAGCATCTCCCATTCTTACCACAATGTGACTCCACCCACAGTTTGCTGTGGCATGCTATGCGTGCCAAATTACAACCCTACGAAAACTACCCTTCCTCCCTCACTCCCCCATCTCCCTCTCTCTTTCACCCTTCCCCTCTCACCCCCCATCCCTCTCTCTCTCTTTCACCCATCCCCCCATATCCCCCCCCCCCCCACTCGATTTAAAATTTAATTTCTTTAAATATTTTTTTTTTTTTGTTTCAACAAAAAATATTTGCATTTTTCTTCTTATTTGCATAAAAAGACCCACCAAAATCCTCAGAACCAGGCCCATGATGCTCCTAATCCAATCCCGTTCATATTACTATATTAACTATAAAGATTTGCAGATCAGCCACTAGATGGAGCTATCAGCATTTTGGTGCAATCAGCCAAAGTGCATTGTTTTCAGGGAGTCCGCCTACTCAAACTGGCACTGTGGGTAGGAGACACACACATGGGTGAGTATTATTGAACATTAGTCTAGGCTGCACATATATTCCCCTGTATTTTCTCTAATAATTTGGCTCCTATGATCATCAGCTCCATCTAATAGCCAAAATCCTGTATATTTATTTTCTGAAATACCTCAAATCAGAAAATGTACCACATTTTGTCCAATAGATGGCGCCGACAATCATAGAAAGTCATATTATTGCAGAAAATTCTGTGAAAATTTGTGTAGCCTTGACAAATTTGCTACTAGAGATGGGCTTGGGCATGTTCGAGTTCCCACGTGCCTGATCCCACCAGGAAGCCGACACTGCACTCCGCAAATCACAGGCACTGAGACATTTCCCGATCTGTGCAGCTGCGGATGAGGAAATGTCTCACTGCGTGTGATTAGCAGAGTGCAGTGTTGGCTTCCTAGCGGGATCAGGCACGTAGGAACTCAAACACGCCCAAACCCATCTCTTTTTGCCATGAATGCTAGACCTCATGGTATTTAAAACCTCATTACTGATTAATCAAATTACATCAAGCTAGTCTCATTTACATCTTAAAAAAAAAAAAAACAAAAAAAAAAAAAAAACACATTAATAGGGTAATATAGTTCTGTTAGAAATGCTCAGTGTTTTTACATTTTGTCCGCACAACTCTATGTATAGTTTGCACATTTAAAAAAATACCACTTTTTTTCTTGTTTGTAGTCTGATATTACATTTATGTTATGCAATCTTCCACCCAGCCAGAGGATGGAGCTCTACTCTCCTTTCCTCTTATTCAGCCTTTTAGCTGAATATCTTTTTTGAGCGAATATCTCAATACCTTATAAAACAGCTTAGTCTGATGTTTCTATCAGCAATAGGAAGCATCAAAGCAAGCTTAGCCTGCTTTGCATGCTGTTTAGCTAGACCACAGTGCTTTGAGACTCCATTTTAAAGAAACAAAACACAAACTGTAATGGAAATATTGAATTCTAGTGTTTTTTTAACTGAAATGGACATTATTCTGATTATTAATATGACAGTGAAAGGCTGTGTGGACATTCTGATACACCAAATGGGTGCCATACACAGATGTCCCAATTCCTCTTTTACTGAGATGCTAAGGGGGAGGGGGGTTTTGGTTTCACTAGGAGAATGTTTAAAATGTATTGATCAAGTCATTTCCCCATTCCTTTCCTTTCATGGTCAAACCTAGCTGGGGGCTGGATGAACCACAAAGGATGCTGACCATCTGGTTTTTTTGACTATATAGTAAAGGTGACCATAAATGGTAATTGAACCTTTTTAAGTCCTTGACCATACAAGGTATGCAAAGGGAGGGGGTCTTCCCCTGAGAGGGGGTAGATATAAGCCTGAGCTGGGGGTCTCATCCCTCTCTATTGCATTGAAGGCTGACACAAGATGGTAACGTAGAAATTCTGTGTGTGTGGGGTAATCTATACCTTGTAATGTATTCTTTGTCTCGTGTATTGTTCTGTGTGACTTTGTCCATTTGCAACACTATTTGTAAAGATCACTGTTTCTTAAGATTTTATCATCTATGGCATAATTGATTCATCTAAAGTTTATTTTCTGTAAAATAAATAAGATCTTTATTTTTAGCAGTTATCATTCATTACTTATTTTTATGGTAGTAGCCTAAACAACATTGGCTAGATTTTTGTATAGAAAAAGGTTATTGACTAATAAGTGGAAAAGAGAGGGGACTAGGAAAATTTCCTTAACAAATGGTGCCCCGTGTGAGGAGTTTGTTGAGACAGAGCTGATCTATTAAGTGCTAATTGTCTTTGTTTTACTCATCTCTGTCTCAAGATTAGCAAGCTCTTAAAAGAACTTTCATTTTTTTTTTGCCTTTCTTTTTCTCCTATTGTCTGTACTAATACCTTGATGAGACTGATATGAACAGTATAATTAAAATAAAATTGTACTGAGAGTGAATGAGAAAACATCCTAACTGCTAAGTTGCGCCTCATTGCAGGAGGGTGCAAGGGTGAATGATAAGGGTTCAGATTGGGACGCTTGGAGGCAGTGGCTATACAATCGGTGTTTTTTTCTGCCAAAAAGTAGTTTCAGTTGAGCCCTGAAAGAGATTTTGGTCAAGACGCTTCCCAATCTTCTTGATTGAAACGCAACTGTGGGCCGAAGTCGCACTGAATAATCTTGATGTGTATGAAACTATCTTTCTTTGTAATCTACTAATTGGGGATTGTAAGCTTTGTAATTAGACCTGTGAACACTGTTTATATTATAACTGCCTTCTGTACTCCAAGCACTCAAAGGGCTCTGATCATCCAAGTTTGTGCTAATCTTTCTTGAGATAACAGAAGTAATAGTCATTGGTTTTTTTTAGAATACTTTGGAAAAGTCCACGGGGGAGATTTGAACTCGCAGGAAGTTCAGGAATCTCCAGGCTAACTTTGAAGGACTATAGTCAGCATAGGAATTCTATATTGACAAGTAGTGAAAAAGGCAGCAACGGTGACAGGGGCGGTACCTGTCAACCCAATCATTGGCCAGAGATTAGCTACCTCTGGGGGGCAACCGCTTAAGGTTGGGAAATCAATTTCAGGGTCCATAATCCGTAAGGATGGGTAATAAAATCGCTTCAAAGAGGGCGTCTAACCGTGGGGAACCCTACCACTTGACCCCGAAAGGAAGAGATGATTTATAAATATGGGCCTTGGGTTGTGAAATATATTCAAGATTGGGATTGCTGGACTGGGAAGAAGTATTCTAAAAGAGGGACTTTTAAGCCTAAAGCCTGGGAGGCCTTGTGGTATAGTCACTACAGGAAGATGATACGCCCAAATGAACGAGATGCTTGGAGTGCATGGATGGTAGAATCCATGAATAGGGCTAATGATGTGAATATTTTTACTGTGAGAATTAAGGCGAAAACACACCAAATGCCACTAAGGATTACAGAAAAGCAGGAGGCGCTACTAGAGCCAAATCCCCAGAGTAGTGAGAGTGATGAACAGGGAGAAGATGCAGAATTGTCAGGATTGGGGCCTTATGCAATCGCCCAGGCCTTATTAGCAAAGTACTCAAAAACTGATTCAGACTGGAGAGATAAGCCCCTCTCCTCTTTTTTTGTCACTTGCAACTGCTATTGAAAGAAATATAGCTGATTGGGAGTCACTGAAACCTCAAAGGATCTGCATTGTCACTGATCAACCGAACAGTGCAGATCTCGGCCTAAAACCAAAAAGGAAGCCTGTCTGCTTCAACTGCAACAGACCAGGACACTTCAAGAGGGAGTGTAGAGCTCCAAGACAAATTAGGCCACCACGACCTAAAAGGGAATCTGTAAGGGAAATCTCTAAGTGATGTGGAGAGCTCCCGGTGTTACCTGTAATCTCAACAAATGATAAAGGAAGTGCTTATGTAATTGGACCCTTTCAAACTGAAGCCTTCCTGCTCTTGAGCGATTCAGTTCCTTGCAATTTGCTAGGAAAAGATTTGCTCTCCCAAATGAAAGCACAAATACAATTTACTGAGGATGGAGTGGAAGTAAATATCCCTTCATATCCTGACCAGCACCAAATAGAAACAGCATAATCGCCTTATGTAAATTGGAACCAGACACAAGTTTTGCAGAGAGCTTGCCCAGTGATTTATCCAAAAGCATGAATCTAAAGAGGAGAACACTGGAATAATGATCCACTGCCCCCTTGTTAAGATAAAACTAAAAACCAGATGCTATCCTCCCTAGGTTACCTCAGTATCCATTGAAATTGGCTCAATTGGAGGGAATTGGAGCATATTGGTGAAAGTGAGTTCACCAGCTAATACCCCATTGTACCCTGTTAAAAAAAAAAAAAAAGACATTTAAGGTTAAAGCATGGGAGGAGCTGTGGTATGCTCATCATAAAAAGATGACACGCCCAAATGAAAGAGATGCTTGGAGTATATGGATGCTAGAATCATTGAACAGGGCAGAGGAAGTGAATGCTTTTGCTTTGGGATTTAAGGAGAAATCTTTCCAAGCAACACTTCAAGTAGGGACAAGCAGAAACTGTCCAACAAGTCACAACCCCAAAGTTGTGGCAGTTATGAACAGGGGGAATAGTAAGCGAGCGGGAAAGACTCCGCTGATCTTTGCAGCCAGGTGGATAAGTAGACAGTATGAACATTTGAAATTGCAAAACACGTCCCTAAAAGAAGCTCTAGATATAGCCAAAAGTAACATCAGTACTTTAGAAGTTTCTAAGTCAAATTTTGATGCTTGCTACCTTCACCTAGTAATAGAAAACAAGAGATTACAGGAAGAAGTTCATCAGCTGGTAAAAAGACTGAAGGATGCAGAAAGTGAAGTAAAATCCTTATCTGTCAGCTGCCAGGAGCAGCTTGCTCAGTCTTTAAAAAGAGTGGATAACAAAGCAACTGATTTGGTTATGTCCGAATTCAGTGGGACATCCACACCTAATGTATGTACCAATAGGGATAAATCCATGGAAGGTAGGAGTTCTCACAAAATTGCCCCTATATCTTGTAAAGTATTTGAAAAAGCGTCTAATCCAGTTGGAACCTTTCCTGTCGCAGCCATCGAACATTCTCAGTCATCTAAAACGAAGCCTAATGTTAAGAGACACTGTACAACTTTAGATAAGATAAAATGTTATGCATGTGGACTATTTGGCCACATAGCTCGATTCTGTCTATCACGTCCCATTGAAAACATAGTGAAACAAAATCTGTACAGGACAACGAGACGTGATTTTGAAGTGTACTCCGCACGCTTTGCAACATGGCCTAGGTGTAATAAGTATGAACAGCGTAGATCATGGGTCGCATTCCAAAATCCTAAATTAGAGAACGCGCCCATACAGGATGAGAATGATGAAATGATTCGGGATGGGTCTTTGAAAGAATTTCAAACTTACAAAACAGATTTTAGAGTAAGTTTGGTCTGTGAAATACATGAACTGTGTGTTGTGTCCTCTGAAGTTTTTTGTCACAGCTGCTGACAGCCCACGACCCCCCTCCTTTCTAGTCAGATCTGTGAGTGTATTGTCATGTAAATTGCCTGGTAATTCATTACAGTGAAAGGTGAGATCTCTAATAGTGAACTGAGATGTGTATTCACTAACATGTGTTTTGTTTTCCAGAGAGACAGTTCTAAAGAGTGTCATTGTGAGGTATGATTTGTGAATATATGGTACCACCTAAATATTTTTTTTTATGAGCTGCTCATTTTTGACCATGGTGAAAATTTTTTTTTGGAAATTAATGGTATACCTTAAACAAAATCCACGTGGTAATTAGTTTGAGCTCAACAATTTTTGGTTTTTGAAAAAGTGCACTGTTCCAACTTAGGAAAAATGTTTAAGTCTTTCTTTATGGAATGTAATGTATTGTATAATTGTGTGTTTCATATGCTAATTTTTTGTCACATGTACCTAACCATCGGTTTCTTTTTAGGAGGAAAAAAAAAAAAATGTAATATTTATTTGTAGTTCTAAATTTATTGGTGTTTTATCCTTCAGATTCCATAATTGGGTTTCATGGCTTTCAGAACCAAAGGAGATCACAGCCTTCAGAGACAACTTTATATAAAATTAATTTTTCCCTTTTAGGTTTATTTGGATGGGACTTCTGATGTCAGTCAATTTGGCTGTGCTTGGTTCTAGACCTTGTGTGGTGTATGTTCTGATCCGACATATGTAGAGCCCTGGTATTAATGAGTTTCTTTCCTAAACTGGTAAACCAACTAGTTAAAGTCTGCTATGCCATATTTCCACTGACAATATGATTGGTCATCTTTAGTATTACTTAGGTTCTATAGATGAGAATTTGATTAGGACTGCAGTGGATAATTGTCACTCTAAATACCTATATTAGGTTGAAGAAGTGTTATGAATCTCTGGCAGTGTTACTGCATTTATTGGTAAGGGTATTTTGGAAATATTGGCCAGAGTTTGATATGTTTCCTCTATGCCCAAAGATCAGTAACAGATGGTACTTGTAGCTCCATGGATCTAACTTGTAAGGGTCTGCTGTTATACTTGTGTTTACGACTGGTTCACACCCTGCTGTTAATTGAATTAGTTACACACCAAGCCAGTCCGGTCTTTTCAAACTTCGCTCATTGCCTCAGGGCGTTGGGCTAATGTGACTTTGTTTCTAGCAGTCTCTCTGTGTGTCCCCAAGTGTAATTTAATCCTTATTTCCTGCCCAGTGACACCATACAACTATTTGCCCTTAAAGTTTCCTGTTTGTTTTTACATGGCTATTCATTATTGGCCATCTGTGCCCAGTAGCAGAAGTTTCTTGAGCTGGATACACACTACGCAATTTTTTATTGATTCAATTTCTTTTGGATTGTCCTTCAGATATGTGGTACAAGGGCCTGCCTGGTTGCATCCAATTTGAGAGTGTTTAGGTCTGGCCTCATATTGTATGGTTTTGATGACTCTGAAGAAGCATTGTATGGGAAAATTGTATGTGAATTGTATGGTGTGTTGCCAGCTTCGGACTTTGTGCCTTGACCATTCAAAGGGCCCTCACTTTTGTTATATGGGTGGACATGCTGTATTCTCCTCAGTTGGTGCCCATAGGTGTCCTTCCTGTCCTAGACTCCTTTTGTACCTTAACTAGTATTCAGTGTCCTGCATGCCAGTTAGACCAGCGCCCCAGTGCTGTACTATGGTCCTGCCTTCCATGTGAGTCCTATCGGAATAGTGTACGCAGTTTATGTTGTATGGGTGAAGAATAACATTGTCTGATTACCGGATTGACAAACGGGTCACAATGTGTGCAGCCTTTGTAAAGAATTAGGTGTACATGTTGGAAGGTTAATTTCAATCCGGATATTCAGACTATTCCCATAGTTTGGTTGAAGAGAGGTTTATTGGAGACTGCAGGAGCTGGAGGCATGGCACTGGGTGCTTTAAACACTATTGACCGGAAGGTACTCAGGAACACATTGGGGAGTCTGGAGCTACATGTTGGTGAAGGGGTTAGGAAATCTCACCTACTCTGTCCAGCACCCAGGTACAATGAGAGGTGTTCCAGGACCCAGGAAAAGTGTTTGCCTCTTCCTCAGTGGGACAATTTCCACGTCACAAAGACAGGCAGGTGGGGGTAGTATCCAGGTTTACTATGAGTCATATGGATTGGTGGATGACTCCGTTCCATGGCTGTCAAAACCAGATTTGCACTGTTCTCATCCCTGATTGCAGGGACTGAACATCGTGCGTATACCTTGGGTACTATCCTATCCGACTCTACAGTGTTACACCCCAGAGTCCATTATGTTCTGATGGTTTATGAGTCTGGACCACCTCAGATGATTGATGTTGACGGGTGCTGGAGAAAGGAAAGTGTTGTGTTATGTCAAAGGAAATAAGACAGAATCATGAGTGAGCAATTCTGGAAAAGGAAGGGGTCATGTATCATGGATGCCGAGGTATTGTCCCAACCTGTCCTAAACAAAGTTAAAATTATTTGAGACCAGGGCACTGGTGCTGCAATCAAATATTTAGTGATGCACTGTGTTCAGCAACAGGTTAAATTATACTCAGCAGGGTACACTACCTCGGGGATCTATTGCACATCTTCTCTTGTCCTTGGCATGGATATAGCAGGAACACCGGGACGTACCCCTATTACCCCAGAGAAAATACTTCATATCAAACATGACATCCCTTTACATCTGCAGAAACTTGCTTTGGGATTTGGGGCAGAGTTAAAAGTTTGGTAAGTTAAAAGTTTGGTAGTTAGACGTTGGGCAACAGCATTTGAATAGCGTCCGCAGTTTCTGCCATGTGTTAATAGAAGGGCCCTACTTAAGGGGTTAATAATCCAAGGGGAGGCGGTTGTAGAAAAAGATAATAGCTGCAGGGGGAAATGATCTGATGGAGTTGGCTACAGTAAAGTTCTTGGTGGAAGCAGAGTAGGCTTCCCTGAATAAATGAGTTTTCAGGGATCACCTAGTGGTGGACGAGGGTAGGAGCTGGCTGGACATACTGGAGTATGGGCTTCTATAGATTCTGGAGCAGTACTGATAGTGAGCCTGGGAGGAGGTAACAAGTGAGCTGGAGATCAGGATGCCTTAAGAGGAGCAGAGTGGATGATTTGGGTGATATCTTGAGATCAAAATAGATTAATCCAAATATCTCAGGTTACGTTTTTTTAAGGGCATACTGTATACAGTCCTAGGGCCACAGCTTTAGTGAACTCCACCCTGTTGCTGTCCTGATTTGGGTAACTATTAGGAGACCGATGTGGGGTATTTTGCGAATTTAATAGAGGACCCTAAAACAATATAAAGTTACAGGAAAAACAAACTACATTTTTGAATTTTTGTTTTTCGGGAGAAGCCTCTAAATTGGAGTAATTAAGTGCAGTCAGGTTTACCTAAATTAAAAGTTTTTTTGATCAACTTTTTGTTAATCTCTCCTTACTGTGTACCTGACCTGCAAATTCGTACTGCTGATCACTAGTGCGGGAGAGGAGTTGCCCTTTTTGTAAAGTAGTTGCTGCAACGCTTTTTGTTTTTTCTCCTTTTTCAGTGCAGTCAACAATAGATTTCAGGGCAACTATGTATTAGTGAATTTTTTTTTCTTTTAATACAGATTAAATGCTCTGTAACTATCCAAAGTTGAAGGTGGTAAATAAAAATCTTAGTTGGAGCAGCATAAAATCTGAAGTTTTTATATTTTTTTTTATTTTTTTTTTAATTTTTATATTTTTTAATTTTTTTCATTTTTTATTTGTATTATCCTTTTTGCTCATTTTTATTACTTATCTATCTTTCTTCCCTTCATCCCTTTTACTAATTTTTCATTACTTACCTATCTTTCTTCCCTTTCCTAGTTTAATATTCTAAGTTGTTCTTTTGATTTCTATCTTCTATTCTCTTAGATAATGTAACTAAGGCACCAGCCATATAATTATTTGTTGTGAATTATAACATTCTTCCCAACTCAGCTTCAAGAGTCCGGTGGGAACCCGCAGAACCATATTTAACAACCAATGAAAAAAGAGTATCCCTATAAATCCAGGTCTTATATTTTACATCCCTCGACCTGCCTACTGCTTTAACCTTAGCTTTACCTGTTAACATTAATAATCCTTAAATGGCCACACAACTGCAACACTCTTGATCCCCCCATAACTGTATTCTGACATTCTTTTTTTCTTTTTGTATTCATGCACAACTGTCCGGAGACCTTCCCTACCACCACCTGAAGAAGCAACAACTACCACCATGCCATAGCTTGAGACAAAGGTGCAAGACTGAACTTTCCTTAACCATGTTGAAAAGTGCCATCTCGCGGTCCGATCCAATCTTTGCAAACATCACACAGCATTCCCTTGTTATGGGGTTAAAAGATGCCAGGATCCCGCCATCGATGTTGGAGTTCCACTCTTCCAAGGCAGAGGAGTGAGTAAACATCGTTGCACTCATGGTCCGGATGTGAGTTCTCAGAGACACCAGGATTTCTATGACTTTTCAGTCTCAAGTCTATGTTGATGTGTTCATAAGAACAGATAAAGAGTTTCGTCGTGTTCAAGAAAAGAAGTGGAGGCCGCCGTGGTGGTGGTGGGGGGGTTGGACCTTCTGGGCTGTTGTGGGTGGGTACAAAATTTTAAGTTCAAAGTTATGAACTTCAGGGGGATATGTAATGGAAATATTGAATTCTAGTGTTTTTTTAACTGAAATGGACATTATTCTGATTATTAATATGACAGTGAAAGGCTGTGTGGACATTCTGATACACCAAATGGGTGCCATACACAGATGTCCCAATTCCTCTTTTACTGAGATGCTAAGGGGGAGGGGGGTTTTGGTTTCACTAGGAGAATGTTTAAAATGTATTGATCAAGTCATTTCCCCATTCCTTTCCTTTCATGGTCAAACCTAGCTGGGGGCTGGATGAACCACAAAGGATGCTGACCATCTGGTTTTTTTGACTATATAGTAAAGGTGACCATAAATGGTAATTGAACCTTTTTAAGTCCTTGACCATACAAGGTATGCAAAGGGAGGGGGTCTTCCCCTGAGAGGGGGTAGATATAAGCCTGAGCTGGGGGTCTCATCCCTCTCTATTGCATTGAAGGCTGACACAAGATGGTAACGTAGAAATTCTGTGTGTGTGGGGTAATCTATACCTTGTAATGTATTCTTTGTCTCGTGTATTGTTCTGTGTGACTTTGTCCATTTGCAACACTATTTGTAAAGATCACTGTTTCTTAAGATTTTATCATCTATGGCATAATTGATTCATCTAAAGTTTATTTTCTGTAAAATAAATAAGATCTTTATTTTTAGCAGTTATCATTCATTACTTATTTTTATGGTAGTAGCCTAAACAACATTGGCTAGATTTTTGTATAGAAAAAGGTTATTGACTAATAAGTGGAAAAGAGAGGGGACTAGGAAAATTTCCTTAACAAAACACAGACCCAAAACCTTTGTAGTTTTTTTATGGTAAAATCTAGGGAAAAAGGAATCTTGCAATTTTGAAGAGCACCTCACCTATTATAGACATACGCTTGCGGTCACTGTTGAAGTCAAGGATTGCGAGCACTTCGTATGTGGCTTCTTTCTCCAGCTCGCTTATGGTGATGGTGCTTTGAGTTCTCGATAGAAATACAAAGCCGAAATTCCTTGCAGCTGTCACAAGAGCTCCTTCATCCGGCGATGCTGCCTGGTAGATTAGTTCACAGTCTGTAATAAAATGTGAACATTAAATCATTCAAGAGGGGATGTACAAAGTTCTAAGTACAAAGAAGGATGGTGAATAGGAAATCTCAGCAACCAAATAGAGCTCTTCCTTCATTAGATTGTCCACTCTTATCTGCATTGCCATTAAACTGGATTACAGCCCACTACATGGACATAAACTGGCAATCAAATAGGATCTGTTAGTTTTGGCTATGCAAATAGATGCAAAGTTTTACTTAATTCAGGAAAGCTAGCCCCATCCTCCCCTCCTTTCTTTTGGATATTGACACTGCCCATTAAATTGCTGGACTAAAAGAAAGTTTCAGACAGGAATGAGGCCAACTTCCTACATTAAATCGAAATTGGGTTTGCAGACGGAGTGTAAGTGCACTAGTACTGCTTGCAAACGTGTAGAGCAGAGGGTCTGCAAACTTTTGAAACAAAGGGCCAGTTTGTTCTCCTTCAGATTTTAGGTTGGCCGGACTTTGGCTAGTGGGAGTAGAAAATGTCTGTCAATGGGAGCAACAATGCTTAAAGTAGAACTATGGGCAAAACTTTGTTTTTTCCCCCCTTTTTGATACAGCAAGGGAGGGTTATAACCCCCTATCAGATTTGTTATCGCCACCTGTCCCATTGAGGAGATTCCCCTTCACTTCCTGTCCCATAGCCAAACAGGAAGTGAAAGGAAATCCTGGCAAATTACAGTTTTTTTTTTTTGGGAGCCCCAAGTCACCAGAACTAGTGTCCCCATTGGAAGATTTCCCCGCTATTACTTTTCTGGGGACAACCCAAAACGTGGGATTTTCTTTTACTTTCAATGATAACAGTAAACATGACAAATAGAGAAGGTAAATCTCCCTAATGGGGGCACAGGCAGGATTTAAAACCCAACAGGGGTTCTAAGCCTTCTCCACTCCATCCAAAACAAAGAAAAAAAAAATGTTTTGCCTTTAGTTATACTTTAAGGCTTGGAGAAGGAACAGCGCCCCATCGGTGACGTCGGTGGGAGGAACAGCGCCCCATCGGTGACGTCGGTGGGAGGAACAGCGCCCCATCGGTGACGTCGGTGGGAGGAACAGCGCCCCATCGGTGACGTCGGTGGGAGGAACAGCGCCCCATCGGTGACGTCGGTGGGAGGAACAGCGCCCCATCGGTGACGTCGGTGGGAGGAACAGCGCCCCATCACTGCGGTCAGTGGCAGGAATTTTGCTCCATCATTGAGGTCAGTGGGAGGAATAGTGCCCCAAGTGCCAGACAAAGGCAGCCACTGACCTAGAGGAACAGCTATTACGTATGAGCTCATTCATAAAGTAGAGGTATTTCCTAACTCCTTGATTAAGCTCCATCAGGACGTACCGCTGTGTGCTTAATATATGTACTTTGCTTGTATTGGGACATTAAAGCATGCAAAACCCCACCAATTTGAATGCATGAGACAAAAGGTCATGTCACATGGCTCTCCTCCTCACTCCAGCAGAATGCACAGGACATCCCAAAGCTCCACACTACGCTCAGAATTTTATAAATAAAAATAAAAAAGGCACAGTGTGGAACCAAGTGTAAACCATGCTCTGGTATAAATGAGCCATTAGGTTTTATACCCTTATACCCATACATGCACACTTTAAAGAAAAATTCTTCATAGAAAAAAAATCTATTCCTTGGATCAGATAACATACAATTCTAATTTCCAGGGCACCACCAAAGTCGACAAAACCAAACTGGTATCATGACAGTCCAATCTTTACCAAACCTTGCAAATCTCTTTGGCAAATATTTGCACATACTGGAGTGGTGGTGGGGTGGCAGAACTATTATTCCAAACTGAGAAGCTAGCCTTTTGCATTAAAAGGACATATGGCCAAAGCTCTTTTGGCCCTACTTCTCCTGGGGATCATAGGAGTGCAGCGACTTCTGCTGACAGTGGGTTAAAGCCAGCAGTTGGCTGACGTTACTCATTCAGTCCAGGCTCTGGATAGATCCTGGACTTTAATGTCAGGATCAACCCAGATGACTGACCGTCAGCTGGCTCAGCCTCTCAGTGAGCCACTGAGACCCTAAGCTAGCAGCTCCCGCCCCCTTCACAGCCCAGCGCTCCAGTGAGCACTGGAGGGGTAGAGCAGAGAGTCGGTGACCGAAAGTCACAGACTCTCGGCTCACTGAAGACCAAGAACTGAGTGATATGCAGTTTTTGATCACTCAGTTCTTGGTCTTAGAAGCAGCGGGGGACAGATGCAGCATTGGATCGATGCTGCATCCACCTAGGAGTTTTTTTTTTTTTTTTAAAGAAACCTCCTATTTCTCCTTTAATTTGCACACTTTTGACTATCTAGGTACCATCTATTGTCAGCTGGATAACTATATGTATAGGTCAGGTGTAAACACCAGGGTGCTTACACAGGGTAGATTGATTTTATTTGGTTGCCTTTAATTACACAATCCAACTGAACTTAATATTGGTTTCCCATGTCCTATTTTGATCATCAATACCGCACATTTTAAAGTACCCCAACGATTGCAGCATAGTAAAGTTAAGCACTTACCATCTGTCTTCTCCACCATAACCGTGTGGCACAGAGCGAGCAGCTTAAAGAAGAGGCGGACATCAGGATCTTTTCCTGACCGGATCTGTTCTATTAAGTAATGGTCACCAAATGTAAACTTGGAGTCTGCTAGTGGATTCCAGCCAAAGTCTACCAGCTGCAAATAGAGATATCACATAAATACAAAATCCTTGTATACATAGCTATATATATATATATATATATATATATATATATATATATATATAGCTATCTACAGTAAATACACATAGGATACATTTACTTACCTCACTATATCCAGACTTCTCTGCAGCAACATGCCTCTGCGTGCCTGCAAAAATAGGAATACATTTTTAAAGGAATGCCAAGTAGGAACCTCTCTCCAAGGCAGAAACTAATCTCCCAAGGCTAAAAAGGTGTATGATCAATTCAGGCCCCTTCACACCTTTCTAGTGCAGTGCATTGGGGGAGTGCAAGTGTTTAATCTGATCATTGGAAAGCAAGCAGAGTTCCCAGCACAGACAGAACACTGACAATGCTATGCTCTCATGGCTAGTGTGGTAAGTTTTTGATAGGAAAGCAGAGGGACTGGCAGGTTCACCAGGTATTTCACACAAAGAAAGCAATAAAAAAAAGAGAACAGGATAGATGTTCATACAAGTGCCTGATACAGCAGGCATATATTAAGAACATGAAATGTTGGGTTTACATATTTATTGCAACACACATTAATGTGCAACAAAATTAACGTTAAAATGTGGAATTGTGTGAAGGGACTCCAAGATGCTGAGATGAACATTTTATTAAAAAGGAAAATGTGCACCTAACCCCAAATTAAGCAGCAAGAATTGAATTGAGAGAGGATCCCTCTCCTTTGCAGTTGTCAAGAGTTAAAAATAATCCCAAAACGCATACTAGATGTCAGATCGGGGCGCACTCTGCACCAAAAATGAAGCAGAAAAAGCAAAAACAAAGTTGAGTTGTGCCCTAACAAAATGTCGGCTGCACAAAAAAGTTATTTGATACTAATGTAGATGATGTCAAAGGTTAGGAACACAGTAGGTATATTTAATTCAGTACATGGGATGACCGTATACGAGACGATCTCCGAACTCACCATAGGTCTCCCCGTTAATTGTGCACTTTTTGAAGGTCATTATGTTCTGTGTCAGTGTGCCGGTCTTGTCGGAGAAGATGTACTGGATTTGTCCCAGTTGCTCATTGAGGGTTGTGGTTCTGGCTTTGGCCGGTGTGTCCTTCTCGGCATGGTACATCTGCAGATCCCAATTAATGAAGTAGCTCTGACCCAGACGAATCACTTCAACACTAGAATAAGAGAAAAACTGATCCTGTTAAATCGTTCCCAATTCTTCGGGCACATTTCTGTATTATCAAAGAGCCTGGTAGTCTATGGGGACAAAGATCTATGTGGTGGACATCAATATGTGACTTTAACTGTAAAAACCCTTTAATAAAAAGAACATTGAAAGTGAAATATGTGGAACTGTCCCACTATGTTCTATTGTTGGGAAGATACTAAAGTAAATCTGTTCTTTGCCCATGCAGAGTAACACAACATGGCAGCCACTCTCACAACATAAGTAGTACATACCTTCCTTTCACCACCCGGCCACTGGAAGTAAAAGGTTTGTCCCATATTTTCTCCAAATCAAGATTTGAAGCTTACCTAGAGCGGAGGACTCTTACTGGCCCTATGTGACAGCCCTGGGAGTTTGAGTAGCCAATCACCAAGCCGCAGAACTGTCACATGTTGGGAGGAAAAGAGTCACATTCTACATACCTGCAAGAACCCAGAGGCTGAAAAAAGCAGCAACACATCTAGGTAGGAGTGTGCCAGGATCAGATGCCACATGAGGCAATCATCTTTCAACCCCGCAAACCAGCAAAGATAGATGCCTCCGGCAGTAGTGCTGCCTATGGGCGCATGGGCAGTCAGCTCAGTGACACGTGTGATAGGTGTAATGTCTGGACAAGATGAGCCCATAGTTACGGAGATACACTGAGAATGAAATGTCTGGTGTCGACAATTCAGCCTCAGTGTAGTCCCCTCCCCGTACCTCCTCAAGTGGATGGCTCCATGGGCAACATGGCCCTAAGTACTGGCTTCTGCAGGGGTCTCTCTCTTTTTAGTTGAGAAACAGAGGTTCTTTTAGAATGTGGAAGGGTTAGAACAGTTGGGTATTTATTTATTACTGTGTGCCAACTGAGGAGATTCATAATCTCGCTTTTCACAGTTATGCCCAGAACAATGGGTGAAGGGGAGTTCTCCAATGAGGATACGCGTTTCAGCTGAGAAGGAATTTCCAGCAAGTTCGGTGAGTCTTCCTTTCACTTCTGTTGTATCAGCTAGAGAGGAAAACCCGATAGGGATTCTAACCATTTCCTAAAATATCTGAAGCCAATACCATTTTTTTAGGTGTGAGTGCAACCTAAAGCGGAACCAAACCCTCCCATCGGTTTCAGCCAGGGAAGCTGCCATCTTGGCCTCTGTTTTATCTTCAACTGCCATAGTGCTGCACATGCGATCAGTTATGACACCAGCTATTGGATGGTTTGACTGTTCAGTTGAGAGCACAGCCAACCTGTGGACTCATGCACACTGGACCTTTTTACAGCTGTTTTTGGCTCCAGGCGTTTTTTTTTCTGCAGCCATTAAACTCTCCAGCACGTTAGCCTGTATCCATGTACACATAGGCTTTCATCAGCAGTTTTTGGAAGGAGTGTTTTTTTGGCTGGAAAAAACCCTATAACTAGTGAGTTTGAGGAGGAGTTTTTCAGCTGTAAAAACGCTCTAACTCTGAAAAAAAAAAAGCAGAAAAACTCTGCTATTCAGCGTTTTCACTTTCATGCTTTTATGGAAGCATAGTTTGGCTTAAAGAAAGAATTAAAAAATTAAAAAAACACAAATTTTTAAACGCAGCATTCTACAGCTACAGGTTTTTCAAGTTCCACTTTAAAGCGGAGTTCCAGCCTAACCGCACACTCACCTGTCCCACGGTCCAGCGATGCGCCGTCTTCTCCCTCTCTGCTCTGCGGCACTGGCATCACTGATGTGGGCTCCCGGCTGTGACAGTTTGCGGCTTCACAGCCGGGTACGCACTGTGCATGCGCGAGTTGCGCTATGCGTCGTGATTGGCAGTCAATCTTCTGGGACCTCTGACATGTCCCAGAAGATTGCAGGGAGGGAGGGAGAGAGGAGAACTTCCGCTCAGGGCGCCGCGGCGATCCGAGTGGAAGTGGGAGCGGGTACCTGTCAAAACTAGGTACCCGCTCCCCCCCCCAAAAAAAATGACATGCCAAATGTGGCATGTCAGGGGGTTAGGACTATTTAAAGTGGAAGTTCCACTTTTGGGTGGAACTCCGCTTTAAGTCTAATTAATGTAAAACAAAATGTGTTCACTGCCTATATATACCATAAGGCTTTGTGTATAAGCCAGCCTTTTTCAACCAGGGTGCCGTGGCACTCTGGGTGCCTTCTAGACTCTTCAGGGGTGCCTTGGCAAAAGGCCTAAAAATTGACCAAACATTGTCAAACCAGAGGGTGGCTCAAGGCTGCCTTTTTTTTTCACAAATCCAGCGTTTTAATGTGTAGCATTACAAGTTTGGGAATTGTATTGGAAAGCTGCTAGTGTCCCAACAACTGATGATTGCATAGGTTGATCAGAAGGACGCCAGGCGCCTGACAATATCACCTGCCCCTCTCTGTCATTACTGTGGCATGTTAGCTGATTGAGGTAGAAAACTGGGGTCGAAGAGAAAAGCTGGAATGCTAGTCAGTACCAGTGTGCAAGGGTACATTGCATTTTTAAGAACACATCTCCAATGATGGGTGTCCCACGTGTGTGGATGCTGCTGCAATTTGTAAACTATCAATTTAAGTTTTTACTTTTTAGAATGGGGTGCCTTGAGATTGTGCGAAATTTTAAAGGGTGCCTTGACAGGGAAAAAAAAGGTTGAGAAACACTGGTCTAAGCCAAAAAAAAAAATAGTCAATACACCTCTGCAACTTGTTTTATCCCTTTTAAAGCATAGCACAAATAAAAACCTGTTATTCCTACCAAAAGTCCAGTGAGCACCCAACTTCTTGTAGTGCGCTAACAATGCTGCGTCTGCTGCACTAAAATCCCAAGTAATGTTATAAGTCCTTTCCAGTTCTATTCTGCTAGATTACAACCCCTCATGTTACAGAGATGAGGAGAGGGGGAAGTGTTCTGTAGTTCAGCAGAGTTAAATGAGCATGACTGATAACACTGCTTTAAATTTCAGTACAGAAGAAACAAAAGTAGCTTTTAGTTTTGTCCTAAAATGCACTTAAAAAACTAAATAAAATTAACAAAAAAAAAAAAAAAAAAAAACACCGAATGCTAAATATTAAAACCTTCACTCAGTACGTTCATTCTTTAAATGGGGCTCACCTCACATAGAGAGAAATGGGCACCATGGTGTTTAGGACAATAATGTACCCCCAAAAAGCTAAGAATCCACGATAAGTAGGAGGATAGTCATTCCCATCGTACAGATACCAGGATACATTCGCTTGTCCTAATTTGGCTTCCCAGAAAGTCTGACCAATAGCAAGGCCTGCTGATGCCAGGATGAGAAGAACAAATATCTAGGAAGGGAAAAAAAAAAAAAAAAGATGTAAACTAAAAATCAACCATTGGTTCCAGGGAATGTATAGTGGCTCATATACATTTAATTTTTGTTTAACATTTTAATTTTTATTCTGCATTACGTTAAAATCAGAGCATAAATCAAATAATTTATTCAGGTAAACATAAAACATTGTACATTACAGTGTTATATATATATATTTTTTTGTTGGTGCTTCAAACTAACTTGCAAAGGTTTATCATAAATGCTTTGACAAAAAAATTGTTTAAAGTGGACCTGTGATTGGCCCATGCAGGACAAAACAAGTGTTCACAACTTACCTTCTTCCCCAGAAGCATATACTCTTACCTCTTCATGAGTAGGAATGATCGAACTTTTGAAAAGTTTGGTTCGGCCAGAACATCCGAACTTCCCGAAAGTTCGGCCCGGATTTCAGAACCCCATTGAAATCAATGGGACCCGAACTTCGGTAAATCAAAAAACACAATTTTTAAGCCCTAAAACCCAATAAACGCCCCTAAAAAGTGCCCAGGGTTCTGAGTCATGCCCCATTAACTATTAATCACACAAAAAAAGTTCTTAAAAATTGTCATTTTTGATAAAAAAGGCAATTATTGAAAAAAAAAAAAAAAAAGATTTTTTGATTTTTACTTTGGATTTCGTATCTGGGGGGGTCTAAAAGGTGTACATGTGAAGTTTCAGCTCTAGCATGTCCAGAACCAGAAAAAAAAAAAAGATTGTATTAGAACACTTTCTTTCAGGACAGGTAGTTAGCTTCTCTCCCGGTTTAATAGAAGGCCTTTTTTGGGGTTCTTTTCAGTCAGGAAAAACATCTGAACTTGTGTATAGTGGTACTGTGCACAAGTTCAGATGTTTTGCCTGCCTCCAAAACCCCCCAAAAAATGCCAGCAAAAACACACCTGGGCATTTTTTTTTTTTTTGACGCTAGCGTTTTTTTGGCATTTTTTTGGGTTCTTTTGAGGCAGGCAAAACATCTGAACTTGTCTATAGTGGTATATATACACACATACTTATATGTTTATACACACCTAGACATATATAGGTGTGATAGTAGCAGAAATATATTAGTGTAAATGATTTCATTAGCGCAAGCATATATTTCTGCTACTATCACACCTATATATGTCTAGGGGTATATATTCAGACATATATGTGTATATATACCCCCTATACACATGTTCAGATGTCATGTCTGACATCAAACATGTCCTCAAAAAAGCACTGACAGTGGCAGTCCCTGCAGCATAAAAAATGCTTGCTGGTGAGAAGCCATAATGGTGTTCCGAAGCTATTCAGAGAAATGATCATTTCTCTATTGCGGTCACCCTGACATGGAAGGGTTTGGTCACCCTGCCATGGCAGTCACTGTCAGTTCACCCTACACTACATTACGGTCACCCTGGTATGGAAGGGTTCGGTCAGTCGGTCAGCCTGCCATGGCAGTCAGTTTCCGCTACACCACATTACAGTCACCCTGGTATGGAAGGGTTTGGTCAGCCTGCCATGGCAGTCAGTTTCCCCTACACTACATTATGGTCACCCTGGTATGGAAGGGTTTGGTCAGCCTGCCATGGCAGTCAGTTTCCCCTACACTACATTATGGTCACCCTGGTATGGAAGGGTTTGGTCAGTCGGTCAGCCTGCCATGGCAGTCAGTTTCCCCTACACTACATTACGGTCACCCTGGCACTTCATACTTTCCCTACAGAAACTAATTTTTTGAAGCTAACTTAAGTGTAAAGGAGCACTCTAACTACACTAGATATCCCTTTCCTCACACTAAAAATAGCTAAATGACACTTTTAAAGTAAAATTAACAGAACTGCTTCCACTCTCTTCCATGTCCAGTATAAGAATGCTAGGAATTTGGCGGGGGCGATCTTATATACTGGGGGGCGTATTCACTAATGATTGGTCTAGGGACCCCCTAGTCACTCCAATCACATTCCTAGCATTCTCCTGCCCTCTCAATTGGCTTTTGCTAATGGTTCTGGTCCAATCACGGGCTTTTAAAGCCCATTTCCTGAAGCATTGCATTTTGGGCGGTTCTGGTTGCCGAATTCCGAACTTTTTGGGCAAAAAGTGCTAAATTCGGCCGAACCTCGAACACCCAATGTTCGGGCCGAACCGATGGTCGACCCGAACCGTTCGATCATCCCTATTCATGAGACCACCACTACCATTCTGGCACTAGGAGGAGTGAAGAGCGTCAGCCCTGTGTAAGTCCTACACAGGGCTGAGGAAGCTCTCCCCGCCCCCAAGGAGCAGAACTGAGTACCTGAGCAGCCAATCACCAATGCTTACGTATTGGAAGAAAGGGGAGTGGACCACATGTTCCCATGAACCCGGAAGTGCAGGATAATTTATTTTGCTCCCAGGGGATGAGAGTAGAGGTGGAAGAGTGAAGGGAAGGAGAGTATGTGCTGCTGGGGAGAGGGGATGTTAAGCCTTTACAGTTGCATCATCATTCCACTCTATGTTTTTTAAATAGCATACACAGGGGCGGAGAAATGACACCAACATAGATAACATTATAAAGATATTAAAATGTCTGTGCCCAAAGTTCAGCTTCAAGACAGCTAATGTGCAAATTGCACATAAAAGGAGTCCAAAGATATGTACACTATATTTCCAAAAGTATTAGGACGCCTGCCTTTACACGCACATGAACTTTGATGGCATCCCAGTTTTAGTCCGTAGGGTTCAATATTGAGTTGGCCCACCCTTTGCATTATAACAGCTTCAACTCTTTTGGGAAGGCTGTCCACAAGGTTTAGAAGTGTGTCTATGGGAATGTTTGACCATTCTTCCAAAACGCATTTGTGATGTCAGGCACTGATTTTGGATGAGAAAGCCTGGCTCGCAGTCTCCGCTCCAATTCATTCTAAAGGTGTTCTATTGGGTTAGGGTCAGGACTCTGTGCAGGCCAGTCAAGTTCCTTCACCCCAAACCGGCTCATCCATGTCTTTATGGACCTTGCTTTTTGCACTGTTTCAAATCATTTGACGAGGTGGGGGGTGGGGGGAGATTATAGCGTGGGGTTGTTTTTGAAGGGTTTGTCTTGGCCTCTTAGTTCCAGTGAAGGGAACAATTAAGGCGTCAGCATACCAAGACATTTTGGACAATTTCATGCTCCCAACTTTGTGGGAACAGTTTGGGGATGGCCCCTTCCTGTTCAAACATGACTGTGCACCAGTGCGCGAAGCAAGGTCCATAAAGACATGGATGAGCGAGTTTGGGGTGGAGCAACTTGACTGGCTTGCACAGAGTCCTGACCTCAACTCAAAAGACCTTGGGGATGAATTAGAGGGGAGACTGTGAGCCAGGCCTTTTCCTCCAACATTAGTGCTATCAGAAATGCGCTTCTGGAAGAATGGTCAAATATTCCCATAGACACACTCCTTAACCTTGTGGACAGCCTTCCCAGAAGAGTTGAAGCTGTTATAGCTGCAAAGGGTCGGCCAACTCAATATTGAACCCTACAGACTAAGACTGGGATGCCATTAAAGTTCATGTGCGTGTAAAGGCAGGCGTCCCAATACTTTTGACAATAAAGAATGCGTGCGCACACACGCGCGCGCACACACACACACACACACACACAGGTTTGTATGTGTCCCTGTTAGGGGAAAAAAAAAAAAGACATCCAAAATGTTACCACATCCTACCAGCTGCAGTCACTGTTCGGGTATTCAGGTAGCAGATTTTACAGCAGTTAGACTACTATAGCCAGTAGGAAATGCTGTTTGGTGTTGTTAGAGGAATCCATACAATGATTTTCTCAAGCAGATCCAAGTCTCTAAGAAATCTTAGCTGTCAATTTATAATAAAATATGCCATGCAGCGTTGCAAATATTCTCCATAATGTGCCCAATATGTGTATTTGCTCTAAACATCAGCTCCACCTAATGGCCATAATGGGGCAAATTCCCGATTAAAGGTTGCACTTCTGCAAGAAGGGGGGAATTTCTTTTGAACACATGTACTGAAGTAGGTTCTGCCACCGTCCCTATATGTATAATGTATAAGGGGTTGCTGGTGCCTCAGACCAGATCGAGTGGGACTTTATGGGCAAGTAAGAGGTATATAGAGCAATTAGCATTATCTCACTCGAAAAGAGTAGGTAGATAAATATTAAAATACAATAGTATTTAATCTGTAAATACCAGTAGTATATACAACAAGCATTGGGTGACAGTAGTGCTTGGGTAAGAGGCCCAAGTGTGAGGAAAAGAAAGATGATTCCGTGGAATCAGTGACAATGGTGTTATCGGGTGACTAAACCAATGGATTTTTTCGTTGTCCCTTGAATGTTGAAATGGGACATAATCCCAGAAAAAATCCTAAATTGCTGACGCGTTTCGGCTCTCTTGTGGGCCTTTCTCAAAGCGTTCAGTCACTCAGTCTGTGGTCTATAGAAGTAATATAAAGTATAATATGTAAGGATAATTTAAAACAAATCCTTGAAATAATTTATTCTTAGTGTTGAAAATAATAATTACATACATGGGTGCAGCCATTACTTCCGCGCAGAGGCCCCTGTATCCGTTCACAGTCACAGCGGGAATCGTGTAATGCAGGGCCTAGGATTATAATTGTATTGTTTCTTACAATATATTTCAGATGGATCATGTAAATATATATGTATGTATTTTTATATATATATTCCTCCACTTACAGTTTGAATGCACTGGTGGGAGGTTGTTCTCTCCGGAATCCAGGGGGTTAATTTCCCTCTTTTTTGCCGGGCTCTGATCTAGAGTGTAATAAATAAATATTGTGGATAGTATTTGGGGATGAATCCAGACAGGAGCAAAGCTGTCCAGTAAATATCCCAAAAGAAACAGTATTTCATAAGTGCTTATAACTTGAAGGTGCTTAAACAACTTCCAGAAGGTGGTATGGTACAGAAGTATAAAGTGACTTTTATTTCTTGGTGCCAAGTTTATTGAGAAAAATCATAATGGGGGCTTTGCAGTCCGTTACACTTACATAGATGGAGTTGTCCTTTAGGCTGGCGCAGTGTTGTAGGTCCGTCCTCTCCTCTCCGCTGGAGAGAAGTGAGGATTACCTAGCGTTCCCCGGCCTTATGAAGCCCTTCGCGCATGCGCATTGCACGTAGACGGGCTCCATGACGGCGTGACGTGGGCACCAATGTATATGTATGTGTACCAAAATACTGTTTCTTTTGGGATATTTACTGGACAGCTTTGCTCCTGTCTGGATTCATCCCCAAATACTATCCACAATATTTATTTATTACACTCTAGATCAGAGCCCGGCAAAAAAGAGGGAAATTAACCCCCTGGATTCCGGAGAGAACAACCTCCCACCAGTGCATTCAAACTGTAAGTGGAGGAATATATATATAAAAATACATACATATATTTACATGATCCATCTGAAATATATTGTAAGAAACAATACAATTATAATCCTAGGCCCTGCATTACACGATTCCCGCTGTGACTGTGAACGGATACAGGGGCCTCTGCGCGGAAGTAATGGCTGCACCCATGTATGTAATTATTATTTTCAACACTAAGAATAAATTATTTCAAGGATTTGTTTTAAATTATCCTTACATATTATACTTTATATTACTTCTATAGACCACAGACTGAGTGACTGAACGCTTTGAGAAAGGCCCACAAGAGAGCCGAAACGCGTCAGCAATTTAGGATTTTTTCTGGGATTATGTCCCATTTCAACATTCAAGGGACAACGAAAAATCCATTGGTTTAGTCACCCGATAACACCATTGTCACTGATTCCATGGAATCATCTTTCTTTTCCTCACACTTGGGCCTCTGTCCCAAGCACTACTGTCACCCAATGCTTGTTGTATATACTACTGGTATTTACAGATTAAATACTATTGTATTTTAATATTTATCTACCTACTCTTTGAGTGATATAATACTAATTGCTCTATATACCTCTTACTTGCCCATAAAGTCCCACTCGATCTGGTCTGAGGCACCAGCAACCCCTTATAGGTTGCACTTCTGCTATGGATCACAGGAGTGCAGTTTGTTTTGCAGCAGACAGTGGTCTACTCTAGATCACGACAACATGGTCAGGGCACACCCACATGCCTGGACCGCCACCCGGCTACGCCTCCCAGCAAGCCGCTGAGAGCCTGAGCCAGTCGCTCCAGTAAACGTGTGGGGGAGGGGGGGTGTTGAAGGACCAGAGTAGACAGCGGTGACCGATAGTCACCAGCTCTCTGCTCACGGAGCTCTGAGAACCAAGCAATCGACGGTGTTTGATCGCTCGGTTCTCAGTCTTCGAGGCGGCAGCGGACAGATGCAGCATCGGACTGAGGCTGCATCCACCTAGGTAAACAAAATCCCTTACTTCTCTTAATATTATTTCACCACAGTGCAGCCACTAGATGGATCCGACGATCCTAGGAATTACACAATATAGACACAATATGGGTATTATTCATGATGGCTGTGCATTCACACAGCCAAATAGACCCTTTAGTGTGTTTAGTTCGCTTAATGTGATTGATGAGCTTTTCACACTTGAGCGTAGCGCAGCGACGGCTGCTGTAATACTTTTTTTTTTTAGCTTTTTTGTGGTTTTCAGTTGAGCATTTTCGGAGCGGCACAATTCATTCAAATGGTCCTCCCTCCACTCCAAAAATGCTCCAAAGAAGCTCATGTACCAAATCTTGGCACAAAGCCAGGAGCGTTTGGCATTGCAATTTTTGCCTTGATTGTAGTGCATTGTGTCGCTCAATAATCGCAGCAAAAATTGCACTGCGTTTGGGGGTGCCATTAAGAATTAATAGCATCGCAAACGTGCCCCATGTTTTGCCGCAATTCTGGAATCGCTAGCAGGATAGTGGCGATTCCGCCTGGGATTCAAATCGCCTCGGTTCGAACAGAGCCTTAGAAAAGATGACAGCAGATGATACAAGCAGTAATGAAAAAATTTTTAAGTGGATTTTTTATAACTAGAAGTAATTGTTTTACCGTGTACACCATGTAGTTCATCAAGTAATCTATTTTGGTTCTTTTTAATCTTGTTTTCCCACTGTTTCTCATAATTTTTGTGTCAGCACCTGAAATATATATAAAAAAAGAAATGCAAATTAGTACATAAACTATTATCTGCAAGGGAGTTTGTGCATCTTCCCCATGTTTTGTATGAATTTAGTCCAAAATTTGCAATAAAATGCATATTAGTAGGTTTACTTGCTTCTCCCCCAAACCTGGTCACATGGCGGTGATGATTTTAGTAGATAACAGGAACATCCACAACGTACACCCCCTGGATGAGAAAGCTCTATAAAGCATTACATTTTGGGGTTGATTTACTAAATGCAAATAGACTGCGCACTTTGCAAATACTGTTTCACCCCACAAGGGCATTTGCTCCGGATCTTTTTAAATGAGGGTAAGCTCTGCTGACTTCCATCATCCAATCATATGCAAGCAAAAATTCAGTTTTTTTTTTTTTTTTTTTTTCTTGCACGCGATGGGGTACTCTTTGCAAAGTGAAGCTTCCCCTTCTTTTTGGTAACCCAGTTCTCCAGCATATCCTGCATGCCTGTGGTATAGGGCTGGTCATCAACTGGTTTTAGAATTCGTTAAATTTAGTGAGACTTAAGGCCCGTACACACGTGCAGATTGTCGCCTGAAAAGATTCGGCCGACGACCGATCAGCCGATTTTCGGCTTGTTAGTATGATGCTTCCGACAGCCGACAGCGCACTTTCGGCCGAACAGAATCTGCCGACACCAGAACGGCCGATTGTTCGCCAGTCAGTACAGAATTCGGCCGACAGACAGCAGATTTGCAAGACTGGGCATGCTCCGAAAAGACAAAACACACGGAAAGTTAACCATCACATGACATCACTTCTGCAGTCGGCTGCTGTTGGCCGACAAAATTCATGTGCAGTCTTTTGCAGTTTTCAACAGACACGACAGCCCGGGGACAAAAGACGGCCGATCGTTCGGCCGACGATCGGTATGTGTGTACGGGGCTTAAGACATCGTATCAGTTTTCACATGTGCTCGATTTCTTATTTTTACTAAAAAAATTTAAATAATTTTAATTTTCACTCTAATATCTATTTTTACTTTATTTTAATTCACGATGTTCTTTTGAATTCTCCTTTACATGTATCTTTCTACACATACACATTTTCTATATCGGTTCTCTATACCGGTCATTTTTTTTACTTAAACCGATTTTTGCTTTTTTGTGCACATCCTCCATATTTAATCTATATACTTAAATTAATATTTTTTATTAGGAGGCACATATATCACCAAGATTGTTCTATATGTCATCATACATTTATTTACAATACATTATTCACATTAACACATTTCATACACTCACATTCATAATATATATGTGATTTTATCACTTGTTTATACTATATCATATAGAAATTTTTCTAAATTGTTCTAAAATTGCTCATATGTTGTGTTTATATATACACATATGTATTTTTCTGTATGTATCTTTACAAGTTTTGTGATTTTTAAGACTTTTCATGTTTTATGTTTTGGTTGGGGATTATTCTGTTCGTGTAATCAGACCACAGGTGGTTGCAGCGGTTCACTCCCATGAACATCCAAATCAATTTTATCATTTTCACCTGCACATCTATCTTTATCTGTGGTCTGTTCATGTCCAGAATTCACTTGGTAATGAGTAAGCGACATCTTCAGTCGTGAAACGCGTCTACCTATTGTCCTATGTCTCACAGTTTGAACTTTTGATGTTTATTTGATGTGGAATAAAACACTCCTTTTTTTATTTCTACTTCGGAGTGCGGTCACTTCTTCCTTTACCCATCAACTGGTAACCACCATTAATCTCAATTGTTTAACAGTGTGTGGAATAGATCAAAACTTTTAATGGATACACTGTCCTCTGGGCTTCCGATATTACTGCCAGTCAGCCCTTTGAGGACTAATCACATCGTGCATATATGACACCCACTTATTTTAGGAACGCCTTGTCAGTGTTCTATTCTCACGTGTTTCTTGCCGCTATCGCAGTGGTCACTCTGAGGCAGCCCTTCTAAATGTCTACTGATATCTGGTGGATCAAACATGCTGGTGGACTTTTCACCAAGGTTGTGTTAGTCTAAAGGCCCGTACACACGATAAGAAAATCTGTAGGGAAAATCCATCCATCGACCGATCTGCCGATTTTCAGATTGTTAGTGTGGTGTTCGACAGACAACTCCGACTTTTGGCTAACAAAATCCTGATGTGCAGGCTATAAAATTTTTATCATCCGTCAACACAACGTCCGATTTTCATCTCATTAGTACAGATTTAGACGGAAAAAAAATCTTAAAAGCAAGACTAGGCATGCTCAGAGATGAAAGAACACATACAAAAAAAATCCAACACATGACATCACTTCTGGAGTAGATTTCTGTCGTACGGGAAAATTCGTATGAACATAACCTCTTCACTTTCCACATCAGACTAGCATGCCACAAAAAACGGACGACAGATCGTTCGATAATCTGATCGTGTGTACGGGGCTTAAAGCCTCGTACACACGCAACGATTATCGGCCGACCGATTGGCCGACTTTTGTCCAGTGTTGTTGTGTTGGTTGAAATGTGCTCTAGACTGCACACGTATTTTCTCGGCCAACAAAAATCTACTTCAGAAGTGATGTCATGTGCTGGTTTACTTTCCTTGTGTTTTTTCTTCTCTGAGCATGCCCAGTCTTGCTCATCAGATTTTTGTCTGCCGAAATCTGTACTGACTGATGGAAAAATCGGCCGTTGTGGTGACGGCCAACAAAAATTTTATAGCCTGCACAACCAATTTTTTTCAGCCGAAAAGTCGGAGTCTGTTGTCGAAAACATCATACTAACAATTGAAGAGACAAGAACTCACTGCTCAAGGTGGTGTAATTGCCTGATGACTCACACCGGTGCATGCCCCGGCTCGCCTCCGTGAAAACTTGATAAAGGAAAAGGAATTGGCAGAACTCCAGGTTGAGTCAAAATCCAGATTTATTGACTGGACATCCAAATATGACAATCGTGACAAGGTAGACGCGTTTCACACACTGACTGTGTTCTTAATCATTACCAAATTGATTAAGCACACAGTCAGTGTGTGAAACGCATCTACCTTGTCACGATTGTCATATTTGGATGTCCAGTCAATAAATCTGGATTTTGACTCAACCTGGAGTGCTGCCAATTCCTTTTCCTTTATTATACCAACAAGCCGAAAATCAGCCAATCGGACGTTGGCCGAAAATTCACTGCCAACTATAGACGCGTGTGTACGGGGCATTAGTCTAGTGCCTTACAAGGCCACTGCTTGGTTTGTTAGGATTTCGCTATAGGGCCCAGAACATCGAAGTTAAACATCCAAATTTCATGGACCAGATACAAGGTCTTCCAAGGACAGATGACGCATCCTACCTGCAAACAGGACCAGCCCATGGCAGTAGGACGTATTGCGGATGGTACAGCCGCGTAGTAAGATTTTATCAGCATCTAGCGCGTAGCTCATCCCTCTCCAACACAGCGTCCCAACAAATTTATCCAAGCGATTGTTGGGCTCTTCACAAATCACCATTCCTGTCAAGAGAAAACAGTCATTTCACTTTGTTCCTAGTGTGTTAAATATAAACATTTAATCACAACTACTGAAAAAAACAAAAAAATCCGCACTAATCCAAGACCTAGCTCAGGTTACTTTCTATTTTAGCGCAAGAGCAACCACTGATTTTTTTCTACAGGCTCTTGGTTCGTGGACTGCCTTGAATGGTAAATTCTGGTTTGCCTCAAGATTCACGTGATATGCTTGGGGCCCAAGAAGAGGTGCTATCAATCACATCTGCATAGGACAGCACAAGTTTATTACTGGCCATAAAAAAGGGATGGGTAGAGGAGCTTTGCAGGTATGAACTATATGGGACAATAAATATACATTTATTGGAGGCCATTTATAGCGCTGACAATTTAACACAGTGGTTTACATAAGGTACATTGACATCAAGCCATGCCTTCCCCCACCTCACATATACACACACACACACACACACACACACACACACAACTGGGGGCCAATTTAAATAAATGAGAAAAAAAAAGTAGTAAAACAGAAGAGAAATTCAAATCAAAATTTGTTGCGACCACCCTTTTTCCTAAAAAAAAAATAAAAAAATTCTAGGTACACTTTCACACAGTTTTTGAAGGAACTTGGCAGGTAGGTTGTTCCAAACATCTTGGAGAACCAAGGACAGATCTTCTGTGGATGTTGGCTGCCTCAAATCCTTCTGTGTCTTCATATAATCCCAGAGACTCCATGATGTCTAGATCAGGGCTCTGTGGGGGCCGAACCATCACTTTCAGAACTTCTCGTTCTTCTTAAGGCCTCTTGCACACGATATCCCTGTTTGAGCATCTACTTTTTCAGCTTTCTTTTGCAATGTATTCTGCCTATTAGCGCGCATTTTCGCGTATATGTGTTCGCATATTTTCACACAAATGCGTGAAAACTTTTTCGCTCAATATGTAAATGGCCATTTGCACTCATTTGTGCACATTTGCGCGCATGAGGCGTAAATTACTGACCAAAAAAGACGACTTTTTTTTTTTTTTTTACCTGAAGAATGCACAGCTCTTGTTTACGCACCTGTGTGCACTGGCACACTACAAATAACGGGCTGTATTTTAGCTTAGTAAAAAAAAAAAAAAAAAAAAGCTGTACTGAGCTTTTTAAAGCTGCAGTATGCAAGAGGCATTACACTGAAGACCGTTCTTAATTACTTTGTACGTTTGGGGTCGTCCTGCTGCACAATAAATTTGGGGCCAATCACATGACTTCCTGATAATATGGCATGATGGATAAGTATCAGCCTGTATTTGTCAGCATTGAGGACACCATTGATCCTGACCGAATCTGCAACTCCATTTGCAGAAATGCAACCCCAAACTTGTATGGAACCTCCACCATGCTTCACTGTTGCCTGCAGACACTCATTGTACCGCTTGGGATCTTATGAAAAGCGTTACGTTTCTCCATGGTGCACCTCACCATGTCAACTTCGGGCAATCAGGATTACCCTGGCATGGGGTGATGACAACAAATATTAATTCGGTTTGGATTTCTCTTCCGTTTACTTTACTATTTTTTACTCATTTCGTTAGTTGATAAAAATAAACTTTTAAATACTGCCATTTCTGAAAGCATTCTTAAATTTACAGCATTTTTTCACACATGCATAAAACATTTGCACAGTAATATACACATACATACATACATATAGATCTACACACACACACAGTTTTCATTTATTATGCTCAAGACTAAACCTCTTTATAATAATTTTGGATTTTTCATAAAACTATGATATATATGTATATGAATATTCCATATAACCACAGCTCTTCCACGTGTTTACCAGGCTAACCTAATTGCATTGCTGAAAAAAGCCTAGTTACAGAGCTGAATACCTGAAGCTCAATATACACTGCTAAATGGGTGAAAGGACTTTCAGTTAGGCCCCTATCAAACTTGTACAACCTGAAAGTTGTGCGACTTTGCCACTCATCCTTGCCGCGACTTGGAAGCCATGCCTGTGTAATCTTGAGGTCTTCGGAGCTCAACTCGCATCAAAGTCAGACCAAAGTAGTGCAGAGACTTTGAAGTCGCACAGATATGAACGGTACTCATTGGAAATCATGGGGTACAACTTGTAATGCGACTTTGCAGACCCAAGTTGCAGGACAAGTCGTACAAGTGTGGAAGGAGGAGGAGGAGGAAGGAAGGAGGAGGAAGGAGGAAGGAGGGGGAGGGCAGAGGAGTAAGGCCTCTTTCACACATACGGTCTGTTCAGTTCATCAGTTCAGTCACGTCAAAATGTGTCCATTTTCCGTCCGATCCGTTTTTTTGACGGATGAAATATAGGGCATTCATCCGTTAAAAAAAAAAACGGACATTGATGGAAGCGGATGAAAACGGATGTTAACTGATGATCATCCGTTGTCATCTGTTTTTACATAGAGCTATATTGATGTCCGTTTTTCATCCGTCAACGGATGGATGAAAAACGGACAAACGGACAGCATGTGTGAAAGGGGCCTAAGGAGGAGGAAGGAGGGGAAAAAAGGGAAAGAGGAAGAGGAGGGGAAAAAAGGGAAAGAGGAAGAGGAGGGGAAAAAAGGGAAAGAGGAAGAGGAGGGGAAAAAAGGGAAAGAGGAAGAGGAGGGGAAAAAAGGGAAAGAGGAAGAGGAGGGGAAAAAGGGAAAGAGGAAGAGGAGGGGAAAAAGGGAAAGAGGAAGAGGAGGGGAAAAAGGGAAAGAGGAAGAGGAGGGAAAAAAGGGAAAGAGAAGGGAAAGGGAAGAGGAGGGAAAGGGAAGAGGAGGGAAAGGGAAGAGGAGGGAGGAGGACTATAATGCAGCAACTGCTGTGCTTTGTCTATAGAAACAAAGCATAGGTCATAGGTGCTCCATGTATAAAATACATATTCAATAATCTTTTTAAGAGATTATAAAACAGTTTGAAAAGTTGAAAAACAATACATAAAAGTGTAAAGGCTACAAGTGTTGATCATAGTACAATTTTTCTATAAAAATTATTTCTATGAAGTCATGTCCTGCTGACGTGTTCATGCTGCAAGAGGGAGTTCAAATTGGAGGCCCTCTGAGAGGCTATATTAAAAGGGGTTAAAATCATCCAGGCAGGATGGGGTACCTTTTATTTTTCAGCCACCTATAATGTAATCCCTGCCTACAAGGCTTTAAAAACAACCCCACATACTGTATTTAAAAGTCTATATTTTAATTTCTCCTTTAAACTTTTAAAACAAGCCGAGCTGCACATGGCTGACGTGTTGCAGGAACATTTGTCTCGCCTCAGTGGTTATCCAGAAGCACAAAAAGGTAAATGACCGGGACTGGAGGACTTGCAGGTTACCTTCCAAGCTTTCTTAATGGAGGGGAGTAATGAAAACTGGATTCCCTTCACCTAAACTCTGATAAAAGGCTCAACTCACTAAACTAGAACGTGGGCATTCTTTCCAGAGGAAAGGATATTTGAAAAAAAAAAAATCATTATTTTAGCTGTTCATAGACAGCTGAGCTCTCATCTAGGACAACGTGCAGTACAGATCGCTCTGCTGTCATCCTGCTCTCTTTCTGGGGTGACTTTCCTCCCTGACTCAGACTACATTTGGCTGTGGTTCAGTATTCCTACACATTAATGACCTGGTCAGCAGTCACACTGTTCATACCTCTGCATTCCTTCACACTCAACGGATTAACACATTGTTTCCAATATTATTTGTCATTGAATTTTTAAAAGGAACGCAGAAAAAAAAAGAAAGTATATTATATATATATATATATATATATATATATATATATATATATATATATATACACACACACACACTATATATATATATACACACACACACACACACACACACACACACACACATACACTATATATACAGGTCCTTCTAAAAAAATTAGCATATTGTGATAAAGTTCTTTAATTTTCTGTAATGTACTTATAAACATTAGACTTTCATATATTTTAGATTCATTACACACAACTGAAGTAGTGCAAGCCTTTTATTGTTATTAATATTGATGGTTTTGGCATACAGCTTATGAAAAACCAAAATTCCTATCTCAAAAAATTTGCATATTTCATCTGACCAATAAAAAAAAAAAAATGGATTTTTGTAAGATCTTACCGTAAAATTCTTTTCTTTTAAGCTCATTGACAGACGTAGTCCTCGTTGATTCAACACACTCGGGTTATGCTGCCCTCTACAGGAGTAGGACTAGACAGGAAAGAAAACACTCTGGCCACACCCTAGGGGCAGTCCCAGAGGGTATATCCTCTCTCTCTCTGCTACAGCAAATCAGTTATGTCACAAAGCAGTGTTTAGAGAATTTAACCCAACCCAACTCAAAATAGAGGGGCGGGTACTACGTCTGTCAATGAGCTTAAGAGAAAAGGATTTTACGGTAAGATTTTACAAAAATCCATTTTTCTCTGTCGCTCATTGACAGACGTAGTCCTCGATTCAACACACTCGGGACGTCCCAAAGCAGTACCACAAATGAGGGGTGGGAAAATGGAAATTAAATCCAATCTAGAAGGCCCAATCGGTGCCAACTAGAAGTCTTCAATGCTCAATCAAAGATGAGACTCAACAGAAAAAAACCCTCGAGGTAGACCACCGGTCTCCTCAAATTGCGGCCTGCAAAACCTTGCGGCCAAATGAGGCATCCGCTGATGCCATCACATCAATCTTATAAAATTTTGTAAAGGTATGTTCCGACAACAAGGTGGCCGCCTTACATACCTGGACCACTGACGCCGGATGGCGAAAGGCCCAGGAAGTACTGAGCGCTCGAGTGGAGTGCGCCCTAACAGGGAACGGAGGACTCCGACCCTTAATAGAATAAGCCTGTACCACCGTCTGTCTAATCCATTTGGAGATAGTCGTGGCAGATGCAGGCAACCCCTTTCTGGGGCCATCCGTGATCACAAAAAGTGAATCCGTCTTACGGAACGATTCCGTAGCTTTCAGTTATACCCTGATTGCCCGAACCACATCCAAGGAATGCAACGCATGTTCCCGATGATGATCGGGCTGAGGACACAAGGAAGGTAGTACAATATCTTCATTCAGACGAAAATCTGAAACCACCTTTGGAAGAAAGGATGGCTTAGGATGAAGAACTACCTTATCCCTATGAATCACTAAGTATGGGGACTGGCATGACAATGCAGCCAGTTCTGACACCCTGCGTGCAGAAGTGATAGCCACTAAGAAGGCTACCTTCTGGGATAAAGTCAGCAAGGGAATCTCCCTGATGTTTTCAAAGGGAGGTTTCTGCAGAACCGACAAAACCAAATTAAGATCCCAAGGCGGTAAGGGCGCGCGGACTGGTGGAGCCAGGTGCCGCACCCCTGGATTAAATTCCGCACCAAGGATTTTGTAGCCAAAGGCTTCTGAAAGAAGATTGCTAATGCTGAAGCCTGACCCTTGATGGTGCTCAAGGCTAGTTTCTGCTCAACCCCCTTTTGCAGAAAGGCCAATATTCGGGTCACCGAATAGGTACGTGGAGGAATTCCTAACGATTCGCCCCACGCGATAGAAGTCTTCCATGTGCGATAATAGACCTTGCTGGAAGTCGCTTTCCTTGCCTTAATTAGAGTAGGAACAACTGAAGCTGACAAACCTCTGTCCTTCAGTACCTGGGTCTCAATGGCCAGGCCATTAAAACCAGCGACTGTAAAGCACGATGGGAGATCGGTCCTTGAGACCGCAGACACTCTCTGAGAAGAAGTTCCCAAGGAACGTCCGCGACTAGCATGTCCAAGTCGGCCAGACCGGCTTGAAGAGGCCATCCTAGAATTTCCAGGACAACTGGTGCTGACTGGATCCGAACCAGGCTGCCCTAGAGCTATCTGGCCCCGGCCATCCGACAAAGTCTGATCGTTCTCTCTTCCCACACATTTATCAGACACCTGATTCCTATCAGGAGTGGTGATTTTTCCTGGTTGAACCACAGGGACCGAAGTCACCCGGCTAGAGGCTCCTTGGTCTGTCTGTTCAACCGGATCCCATTCTTGTGGGGAACTGAGGCTAATCTTTGGAAAAGGTAAAGAAAATGATCTGTTCAGGGAACGGTAACTACCGCTCCCTGTAGTACTTAGATGTTGGAAGGGAAGAATCGCACCGGTAGTGTTCAATGCTCGATCTAATGCCCTGAATACCGGTGAAGACGTCCCCCCACCCTCAAGCCGGGTGGGGGCGCACCTTCAGGTTGTGTAATCCTTTGCTTCAGGTTTGGCTGAGTCGGTCTTTTGTCTGTCCGACCAGCCCTTCTTGAACCCTCCTGGAGGAGTCTTGCCCTTCCCGCTTGCTCCAGCTGAGCGAACGAACCCTTTATGGGCGGTAAAGAAAGGTCCCCGCTTGTTACGAGGTCCTTTAGCTTTAGCAGCCTGTGGCAAAAAAGTGCTTTTGCCCCCAGTGGCATCCTTAATGATCTCATCTAGGGTGGCCCCAAATAGGCGATTCCCCTGAAAGGGGAGATTCGTCAAGGTCTTTTTGGAACCTAGGTCCGCTGACCAGCATTTTAACCACAGCTCACGTCTGAAGATTACCGCTGACATAGATGCATGCCCTAATAGGGGGGTAGCATCCAAGGCTGCATCACAGATAAACTGTAGTCCTTGTATAATCTGTTCCATCAAATCAGTTGTTGCCAGGGGGATATCTTTCCCCTTCAGGTCCTGGCGCACCAATCTCGCCCATTCCGTAATGTCTGAGACACTAAACCAATGACAATTACTGGTCTAAAGGCTGACCCTATCAGGGAAAAGATAGTGCGGGACTCCGCTTCTTCTTTCCGTTCCACCGGATCCTTAAAGGAAGAAGCGTCCTCCACCGGAATAACTGTGGCTTTATTCAGTCTGGAAATAGGTGGATCCACCACTGGTGGTACCGTCCATTTCTTAATGAGGGATTCCTCAAACGGATAGCGTCTAGCAATGCGCTTGGAAATAGTAAAGGTACGCTTAGAATGCTCCCATTCTTCTTTAATTTTATTACCAAAACACTTGGGTACAGGAAAAACCTTCACCGTTTTGGTGGGTTTGTTAGTACCAAAAGGGAATCTCTGTTTCAGTTGCCTCTGCCGGTAAAACCTCAAGTCTTAAGGTTTCCCGAACCGCCACAACTAGTGCATCCACCAATGCTTCTTCCTGAATTATGGCGGAAGCATGAACGTCCTCCTCACTGTCTGAGGGAACTTTACCTGAGACAACAGCCCCTGCAGAGGGACCTGCAGCTGCAGTGACCATCTCAGAATCTGAATCTGAAGTATCAGATGATATAGGGGTAGGCGGGGGTCGCTTTCTTGACCCCCGTTCCTGACAGGCCGTCTCCACCCGAGCCACCAAAGACTCCAAAACTGCTGTAAATGCATCCATACTCTGTGCACCGGCGGGTCCCGCGGCCCCCTCGAGGGAAACAGGTGGGGGTACCTGTGTGGCAGGGTCCATGATAATTCCAGATGATACCCGGAAAAAATCAATTTGCCAAAAAAAAAATAAAACCACTTTTTTCTCTTTTTTTTTTTTTTCAGACCCCCAGCGCCACAAAGCCCCTCAGTGTACCTGCTTAGGCTATAGAGCAAGAGAGAGAGAGAGATAGACCCCAGGGCTCACCACTTGATGCTCAGAGTTTCAACTGCAACTTGTCTCAGCACTGTCTAGAGCAGACAGGAAGTCTCTTGGCTGGCTTCCCGGGAAGAAAGGAGGCGGCTCCGCCCCTCTGCACGCCTTCCGGCGCCTCCCCTAGCTCCACGAGGTGTTTGAGTCACCTCAAACATGGCCGCCCCCATGCTGGAGACACAAGGCTACACCAAAATGGCGGCCTCGTGCGATCTACCAGACAATGGCGGCGGCCTGCACAGAATAGCGGCATGTCTGCAGAAGGATCTTGGCCTCACAACCCTTCACCCTCATGGTGGTCAGCGTGGTCGGCAGTACCGGACCCTGGCGGGCCGTATGCGGTCCGTGGCCGTCGGGAGGCATCTGTTTAGCTGGAGGAATGATCTGGAATGCAGTATACATATATATAGACATCGCCTTGTGGCTTCTGACAGGTAGGATACTTTATACTATCACAGTACAGTTCTAGTACTGCCACTGACTTCATCATTTTAACATCTTTGCAATTAGATTGTCAGCTCCCAAACCAAGCCTCCTGGCTTTTTGTTCACAAAAATCACACTCAAACAGGGGGATCTGTGACATGTTATAGGATAGAGGGAAGACCCATCCTTACCATTACAGCGAGGGGCCCGTGTTCACAAGACCCGTCAGGGGGAAAGGGGGAACATACTACTCACCATACCGGAACCAGGCGGGCGCCAACTCCTGACAGTACCCCTCTCCACCGAGGTGGGAGGGCTGTCGACCAGTACGGACGCCGTGACTCATGGTCTTAGGCGTTTCGGCGAGACGTTTAACTCGCAGGGTCAGTCCCCGTCCAGTGGGACTATGTCGCGGCCGACCCAGCGCGGAGCTATGGCCTGCACGCGCTCGTAGGCTGAACTGGGGTGACCACTGGATCTCAACATCCAGCCCGTCGCCCAGTTCAGCTTTCTTGCTTGAAGATCTCACAGGAACACTGGAGAAAAAAAGCGGTCTAAAAAATCTTTTCTAAGAAAAAAATCCTGCCAGGACCGAAGATCCCAGCAAGGTATCTAGGTCCTTACTCCTAACTAGACAGAAAAAAAATGATTTGCTGTAGCAGAGAGAGAGAGAGAGAGGATATACCCTCTGGGACTGCCCCTAGGGTGTGGCCAGAGTGTTTTCTTTCCTGTCTAGTCCTACTCCTGTAGAGGGCAGCATAACCCGAGTGTGTTGAATCAACGAGGACTACGTCTGTCAATGAGCGACAGAGAAAGTGTTTTTAATACAAAAAAAGTCAACCTTCAAATAGTTATGCTCCGTTATGCACTGAATACTTGGTCGGGAATCCTTTTGCAGAAATGACTGCTTCAATGCGGCGTGGCATGGAAGCAATCAGCCTGTGGCACTGCTGAGGTGTTATGGAGGCCCAGGATGCTTCGATAGCGGCCTTGAGCTCATCCAGAGTGTTGGGTCTGGCGTCTCTCAACTTTCTCTTCACAACATCCCACAGATGCTCTATGGGGTTCAGGTCAGGAGAGTTGGCAGGCCAATTGAGCACAGTAATACCATGGTCAGTAAACCATTTACCAGTGGTTTTGGCACTGTGAGCAGGTGCCAGGTCGTGCTGAAAAATGAAATCTTCATCTCCATAAAGCTTTTCAGCAGATGGAAGCATGAAGTGCTCCAAAATCTCCTGATAGCTAGCTGCATTGACCCTGCCCTTGATAAAACACAGTGGACCAACACCAGCAGCTGACATGGCACCCCAGACCATCACTGACTGTGGGTACTTGACACTGGACTTCAGGCATTTTGGCATTTCCCTCTCCCCAGTCTTCCTCCAGACTCTGGCACCTTGATTTCTGAATGGACATGCAAAATTTGCTTTCATCCAAAAAAGTACTTTGGACCACTGAGCAACAGTCCAGTGCTGCTTCTCTGTAGCCCAGGTCAGGCGCTTCTGCCGCTGTTTCTGGTTCAAAAGTGGCTTGACCTGGGGAATGCGGCACCTGTAGCCCATTTTCTGCACACGCCTGTACACGGTGGCTCTAGATGTTTCTACGCCAGACTCAGTCCACTGCTTCCGCAGGTCCCCCAAGATCTGGAATCGGTCCTTCTCCACAATCTTCCTCAGGGTCCGGTCACCTCTTCTCATTGTGCAGCGTTTTCTGCCACACTTTTTCCTTCCCACAGACTTCCCACTGAGGTGCCTTGATACAGCACTCTGGGAACAGCCTATTCGTTCAGAAATTTCTTTCTGTGTCTTACCCTCTTGTTTGAGGGTGTCAATGATGGCCTTCTGGACAGCAGTCAGGTCGGCAGTCTTACCCATGATTGCGGTTTTGAGTAATGAACCAGGCTGGGAGTTATTAAAAGCCTCAGGAATCTTTTGCAGGTGTTTAGAGTTAATTAGTTGATTCAGATGATTAGGTTAATAGCTCGTTTAGAGAACCTTTTCATGATATGCAAATTTTTTGAGATAGGAATTTTGGTTTTTCATGAGCTGTGTGCCAAAATCATCAATATTAAAACAATAAAAGGCTTACACTACTTCAGTTGTGTGTAATGAATCTAAAATATATGAAAGTCTAATGTTTATCAGTACATTACAGAAAATAATGAACTTTATCACAATATGCTAATTTTTTGAGAAGGACCTGTGTGTGTATATATATATATATATATATATATATATATATACACACACACACACACACACACACACACACACACACACACACACACACACACACACACACATACTTTTACTTCACAGTATATAATAATATACACCCATTTATCAATTTTTTATTTGATGCTCCTTGCAAGCTGCATAAAACCTGATACACACAATGAGAATATCGGAAGAATGATCATCCATTTTTTTTTTTTTATTTTGCATGCTAATCTTTTATCGAAAACCGATAGGTTACTTACAGACATGGGAGTAAGTCACACATGTGCAAGTCTCAAGTTACTGTGGCGAAAAGCAAGCAAGTCAAGTCATTTATTTCGCTCAAGTCCCAAATCAAGTCAAAATACTGATCTACCCCAATTTTCACCTTTAAATCAGTTAAAAGTCAGTGGTCAGGAAAGATTTTGTTTTATTTTTAACATTAACAAAACTGCTTAGTGCTTTTTTCTTGGCATATTAAAGAATCACTTTGAATGCCCAAACAGCTCAAAATCCTTCGTCCGTTCATGTGTCAACACCACAGTCACTAAAAACATGCTAAGTATTTCCATTGTTAAACAGCCAGTGTCCTAAAAATCAGAACACACTGAGGTGTTTTAAGTGACTGCGGTGTCAGAAACATACCAGGCACATTCATTTTGCTTTAACACATCTTGAGAAAATGCAAATATTTAATAACTTTAAAAAGTAAAGTCATTTCGAGTCATATGTCTCAAGTCAAAGTCAAGTCTCAAGTCATGAATACCAAGTCAAAGTCAAGTCAAGTCTTTTATTCATTTTAGTCAAGCAAGTCTCAAGTCCTCAAACTGGTGACTTAAGTCTGACTTAAGTCAAGTCATGTGACTAGAGTTCCCCACCTCTGGTTACTTAAGTTGTGAAAATGAAGACCGAATACAACTTCGGAAGTGATGTAATGTATTGTAGTGTAGTGTACAATAACATGCGTGGCCTTGGTCACAATTTTTTTTGTAGAAATACTATACCAATTACACAAAAAATTGTTCATTCTGTTATCACACGAGAACATTTTTCATGTGTGTCCCTTTGATCAGCTCTCAAAAGCTGTGTACTAATTATCAGAATATTGAATGATCACTCCGAATGGGTTTTTTTTCCATCTGATCATCGTATTTACGGGTCCTTAAATGCCTGCATTAAAGCCCATTGAAGTTTCTCACCTGCATATCCCTTTATAGTCCTTTATCCCCATATTGTGATTTGCTTACAAGTGTAAAAGGTCTTTTTTTTTTTTTTTTTTTTTTTTTTTAAACGCCAACATTTTAGCAATAACTCCTTTGCATAGTACAACAATTAATTCCTTCTTCATAAAAAAAAACCAAAAAAAAAAAAAAACGCAAACACTGACATTTTCTGACATTATGCGACAATATCCACCCTACTCCTGTGTGTGCCTCTTCCCCGAACTTCCTTTTGGGGAATGCTACTAGTATGCTCAGTGCCATTAGATTATATGTCCCATCATGCCCTGGAATGGAACATGGGGCCACTAGAAAGGAGGCCAGCCTAAACTGGATTAAAATTCAACTTTAACAAAAAAAGTGGCATTAACTGAAGGCTCAAGTCTTGACATCTGCAAGAGCAATTTCCAAAAAAAAACAAAAAAAACAAAAACTTGAATATCATTTTTAAACAACTGAAGTGAAAATGTTGTTTCCTTGTTTCTCCTAGCACTCTGTGCTATAAGAGCCAAGGAACAACCACAGTAGCCAGCACAAGTATCCTGATACAAGGACTTGTATTGCAGAGAAGGGGTGTGTCTGACCAGGTCTGTTACTTATAGCTGATTACCGAATACACTGAGTCAAGGTCTACAGTCATATTTGGACACCAAGCACAACTGCTGGAGCAGGAAAGTGGTGGTAGGATTAGCAAAACACAGGCAGATATTAAAAGGTCTATCAGAAATAATATCTATTTTATTGGCTGCAGTAGGTAGCGACATGTTGCAGGTCACCATTGCATTGTCTAAGCTCAGAAGACTTACCATCAAAATCAGCCAGCGACTTCTCATCCTGCAGAAGCTTGTCAGTCACTTCAAGAGACATTCTGAACTTCAGATTTGTTTCTCTAAAATACAATAAATGAGCTGCCTTATATTACACTGTGATCAATGGTTTATAATTCTAAAAGCATTGAAGTGCAAAAAGGTATGGGAGGACAGTATTAGGACTGATGCATAAAAGGTATGGGAGGACAGTATTAGGACTGATGCATAAAAGGTATGGGAGGACAGTATTAGGGCTGATGCATACAGGTATGGGAGGACAGTATTAGGACTGATGCATAAAAAGGTATGGGAGGACAGTATTAGGACTGATGCATAAAAGGTATGGGAGGACAGTATTAGGGCTGATGCATACAGGTATGGGAGGACAGTATTAGGGCTGATGCATAAAGGTATGGGAGGACAGTATTAGGACTGATGCATACAGGTATGGGAGGACAGTGTTAGGACTGATGCATAAAAGGTATGGGAGGACAGTATTAGGACTGATGCATAAAAGGTATGGGAGGACAGTATTAGGACTGATGCATAAAAGGTAGGGGAGGACAGTATTAGGACTGATGCATAAAAGGTATGGGAGGACAGTATTAGGACTGATGCATACAGGTATGGGAGGACAGTATTAGGGCTGATGCATACAGGTATGGGAGGACAGTATTAGGGCTGATGCATACAGGTATAGGAGGACAGTATTAGGGCTGATGCATAAAAGGTATGGGAGGACAGTATTAGGGCTGATGCATAAAAGGTATGGGAGGACAGTATTAGGGCTGATGCATACAGGTATGGGAGGACAGTATTAGGGCTGATGCATACAGGTATAGGAGGACAGTATTAGGGCTGATGCATACAGGTATGGGAGGACATTATTAGGGCTGATGCATAAAGGTATGGGAGGACAGTATTAGGGCTGATGCATACAGGTATGGGAGGACAGTATTAGGGCTGATGCATAAAAGGTATGGGAGGACAGTATTAGGGCTGATGCATACAGGTATGGGAGGACAGTATTAGGGCTGATGCATACAGGTATGGGAGGACAGTATTAGGGCTGATGCATACAGTATGGGAGGACAGTATTAGGGCTGATGCATAAAAGGTATGGGAGGACAGTATTAGGGCTGATGCATACAGGTATGGAAGGACAGTATTAGGGCTGATGCATAAAAGGTATGGGAGGACAGTATTAGGGCTGATGCATACAGGTATAGGAGGACAGTATTAGGACTGATGCATACAGGTATAGGAGGACAGTATTAGGACTAATGCATAAAGGCAATAAAAGATGACCAAAGGTCAACCTGGGTGCTGATGTGATGGTACAAAGAGAAGATTGGGTGAGGCATCCATCTCTAAACACAGGGACAAGTCTAAAGGTCTATGCGAAGGACAAAAATCACTCTTTCATGGAGAAAAGATTGGAACATTTAACTGCTTTTGTACAGCGCTTTGAAAGTATTCATACCACTTGAAATTTTTCAAATTTTTGTCATGTTAAACCAAAAAACATAAATGCGTTTTTATTGGGATTTTTTGTGATAGACCAACACAAAGTGGAACATAATTGTGAAATTGAAGGAAATTTTTTTTTTTTTATAATTTTTACAAATAAATATCTGAAAAGTATGGCATGAATTTGTATTCAGCCCCCTTTACTCTGATACTCCTAATTAAAATCTATTGGAACCAATTACCTCCAGAAGTAACCTAAGTTTTTTGTTTGTTTTTTTCAAAACAATTGCGTTGTGCAAATACCGTGTGACATAAAAATTGCAACAATCACCATTTCCTAGGGTCTTTGCTAGAAAAAAAAATGTATAATGTTTGGGGGTTCTAGCAAAAAATACTGGTTTAAACTTGTAAACAAAAAGTGCCAGAAAAAGCCTGGTCTTAAAGTGGTTACGTTTTAACAAAAAAAATGGAAGCCGTTTGGTTTCTATGCAAAGCAGCAATAGATTTTCCACTCTCCAGTTTTAGTAAATCAACCCCATATCTTTCAAAATGTTAAAGGACTATCAAGCTCCAGCTTGTGCTAATGAAACTGCCGACTTCAAGAACTGATGCTGACCTCAGGCTCACCCACTCGGTCTCCTTTTTGTTCCATTACTAGAATCAGCAGCCTCACTGACCAATGAAATAAACTTCAGTTCCTTAACCTAGTAGGTATTTCTACAATGGGACACCTTGGCTTTTAGGGCTCTTCAGGTTCTCTACAAAGTATGCGTTTGAATATGCTGCTGACAGTCAGTGGCTAAACTTTTTTATTCAAAAAAATGTACACTTTTATAGAAACTGGAAATATGGTAGTTGCCATTGTTTACATTATATCAAAGATGCAAGCTCCTGAACGATCATCCTTATCCTTTCTCCACCACTTGGTGACTTGGAAGAAGCAGGTGTATAACAAACATTGGGTCTTGCACCTTAAACAATTCAGCAGTGGTGGCTTCCATATTTTTATCTTAAATGGTTCCTTTTATCATTGGGATAAAATCAGAATGATACCCAACAGAGCAGGTGGGGGCCACACAAGGAGGATAGACAAACTATTCACATACAGTGCCTTGCGAAAGTATTCGGCCCCCTTGAACTTTGCAACCTTTTGCCACATTTCAGGCTTCAAACATAAAGATATAAAACTGAATTTTTGTGAAGAATCAACAACAAGTGGGACACAATCATGAAGTGGAACAAAATTTATTGGATATTTCAAACTTCTTTAACAAGTAAAAAACTGAAAAATTAGGCGTGCAAAATTATTCAGCCCCCTTAAGTTAATACTTTGTAGCTCCACCTTTTGCTGCGATTACAGCTGTAAGTCGCTTGGGGTATGTCTCTATCAGTTTTGCACATTGAGATACTGAAATTTTTGCCCATTCCTCTTTGCAAAACAGCTCGAGCTCAGTGAGGTTGGATGGAGAGCGTTTGTGAACAGCAGTTTTCAGTTCTTTCCACAGATTCTCGATTGGATTCAGGTCTGGACTTTGACTTGGCCATTCTAACACCTGGATATGTTTATTTGTGAACCATTCCATTGTAGATTTTGCTTTAGGTTTTGGATCATTGTCTTGTTGGAAGACAAATCTCCGTCCCAGTCTCAGGTCTTTTGCAGACTCCATCAGGGTTTCTTCCAGAATGGTCCTGTATTTGGCTCCATCTATCTTCCCATCAATTTTAACCATGTTCCCTGTCCCTGCTGAATAAAAGCAGGCCCAAACCATGATTCTGCCACCACCATGTTTGACAGTGGGGATGGTGTGTTCAGGGTGATGGAAATTTCAGTCTCTCGATGTGCAAAACTGATAGAGACATACCCCAAGCGACATACAGCTGTAATTGCAGCAAAAGGTGGCGCTACAAAGTATTAAAGCGGAGTTCCGGGCACAAAAACTATATATTTTTTTTGTGCCCCTCCGCTAGGTATGCCGCACCTGAAAAGAAATTGGATAGTTATTTTTTTTTTTTTTGTTTACTTACCTTGCAATTGAAGATCGAAGATACTCACCTCAGAGTACTTCCTCCCTCGGAGCCGCGGCTCACCCCGTCACTTCCTGCCTCGCTATGATTCCTGGGAGCTGAACGTCACAGCTCCCAGGAATCAATGCGAAGGCACCGGCCCCGCTCGTCATTTCCGGGCGACGCCGCATTCCCCTGCTAAACAGCTTCTGGGCATGCCCAGAAGCTGTGGAGGAATGCGGCGCCGCGCCGGAAGTGACGAGAGGGGCTGGTGCGGCGCATTCTGGGACAAGAAGACGCGGAAGAAGACACAGAAGAGGACCGCGCCGGCTTCAGCTGCCCACAAGAGAGATTGAAACGCTGTGGAAGAAATTTTATAAGTAAATATTTCTTCTAAAAGGTAAGTGTGAACCGGGACAGATCAGAGGATAGCCATTGTGGAATGTGCTAGCCCTGACTGTCCCGGGGGTATGATTATTAAAAAATGACATCTGTGCCCGGAACTCCGCTTTAACTTAGGGGGACTGAATCATTTTGCACACCCAATTTTTCAGTTTTTTATTTGTTAAAAAAGTTTGAAATATCCAATAAATTTCTTTCCACTTCATGATTGTGTCCCACTTGTTGATTCTTCAAAAAAAATTAGTTTTATATCTTTATGTTTGAAGCCTGAAATGTGGCAAAGGGTCACAAAGTTCAAGGGGGCTGAATACTTTTGCAAGGCACTGTATATGCCTATGAAGACACAACATTTGATAAAACATCCGTACCCATCCAGTTCTGCTGTCTCTACATAACACAAGCTGTTTGGCTCGGAGCTGGACAGAAGCAGCACATCCGCCTAAGGAAAGGAGAAAACAAACAGTTGGTTATTTGATAGGGTTTATCAAGTGATGGTTCAATGCTTAAAAGCATGTACATTTATCATCTGGGATCACCTCATGACACCTCTAAACCCATAAAAAGAACACAACACCGGTCAGACAGGAAGAACAGCCTACCAGCCAAGTGTCTCCAATTACCTTCTACCATTCACATGCTCTGCTCAAGCCCCATAGTCTCAAATTCCATCTTCTGAACACATCTGAAACTAGTGTATTGCTGACCTGATTCTGAAAACAGATTTGGTCCTCTGATTTTAGCACATTGGAGGCCCTGACCTACAAAATGCATGCACAAGAACCATCTCTCTATGCTTGATCGAGGTCAGTGATTAGAAAAAAAAAAAAAGATTATTACAGGAACACAATTCGTATTTTCAGAATGTGAAGTCAGCAATGGCCGTCTCTGTGTTTACCTAAGGACAAGCTCCTTTAATGCAGAAGCCAAGTGTTCCCTGATCTCCAGTGTCGCTTGCTTACTGCCTTCGGGTCTGGTAATGATTTGGAGGGGAATCTCATGCCAAAAAACAACAAAAAACAAAAAAGTGGGGTCCCCATTGAATCCATACCAGATCCTTGCCTGGGCATGAAGCCCGGCAGGTAAGGAAAGGGAGGGGACAAGCAAGCGCACCTTCTGAACTTTACGAGGCCGCATGCCCTCAACATGGGGGGGGGGGTTCTTTGAGGCAAAGCACTTTGTCCCCATGTTAACGGAGACAAGGGCACCTTCCCCACAACCCAGGGCTGTGGTTGTGGGGGTCTACGGACGGGGGGGGGGGGGGGCTTATCAGAATCTGTAAGCCCCCTTTAACAAGATCCTGTCCCCCCCCAATGTGAATGAGTATAGGGTACATAGTTGTGATCTACTACGATTTATGCAGTGTCTCCACATGCATGTTCATAGTTATGATTAAGCAAATTTAATTTTGTGAAACGCGTCAACTATGTCTTGTCCCATGTCTCTGATATTTTTGTCAACTATGGATTTCTGGATTCTCAAATAAATATATTTTTATTCATCTTCAAGTGCAGTTTTCTACTTCTAATGAATATATAGTACCCCTACCCATTCCCCAAAAAAGTGAAGAAAGGAGACAGATTTCTGACAATTCCTTTAATAAAAATGAGAAAATAATGTCCCCTGATGTAGATCTATTGTCAACCACGACACTAGACCCGAAAAAAATAAAATAAAAAAGCTCCACTCGCCACAAACACTCCCTTAGACTGCCTGCCCAGCCGTATGACATTTCTTAAATATCTATGGGGCAGAGGCCACCCAGTAACGTCCCCTGGTGGCATCGACCCTGTGATTTCGGGGGCCCAGCATGCCCGAAGAGCCTAGAGCCTGATATGGCTTTGGGGGGGGGGGGGGGGAGATGTTACAAACTTGTTTTACATCATGTCACCTTTGACTGCCATGATATATTCTATAGGTCATTGGTTAGCTAGGAAAGGAACAGCCTTGACATGCAGGAAATACCTTTGGCAGTCAAAAGATTACTCAAAACCACTTCCTCAACTTTACACTTGTTCTATATTTATGTTCACTGAGCAACCCATTAGGAACACTATACTAGTATTGGTTGAGGCCTCCTTTTCCGGTCAAAACAGTCTTAATTTGCATGTTTTCTACATTCCACAAACATTTCTCCCAGATTTGGTTTCATGTTGACACAATTGCATCACGCAGCCTTTGCAGAATGGTCAGCTGCACATTCATACTGTTCTACCACATTCCAAAGGTGTTCTATGGGGTTTAGATATTATGACTGGCCTACCATCTGTGCACCTCCAAGTACAATCAAGATTCACCAGACCATCTTTATATTAACAATAATAATAACATATACACACACTTTGTAATCATCCCCTACTTTATCAAAACAGAAAACAAAAAGGTCTTAGATCTAGGATGTACAGTGGGGATCGAAAGTTTGGGCACCCCAGGTAAGAATTTGTATTAATGTGCATAAAGAAGCCAAGGAAAGATTGAAGAATCTCCAAAAGGCATTAAATTACAGATTAGACATTCTTATAATATGTCAACAAAAGTTAGATTTTATTTCAATCATTTACACTTTCAAAATAACAGAAAACAAAAAAAAAAATGGTATCTGCAAAAGTTTGGGCACCCTGAGAGTTAATATCTTGTACTGCCCCCTTTGGCAAGTATCACAGCTTATAAATGCTTTTTGTAGCCAGCCAAGAGTCTTTCAATTCTTGTTTGAGGTATCTTTTCCCATTCTTCCGTACAAAAGTCTTCCAGTTCCTTGAGATTTCTGGGCTGTCACGCACTGCTCTTTTAAGGTCTATCCATAGATTTTCAATTATGTTGAGGTCAGGAGATTGTGAAGGCCATGGCAAAACCTTCAGTTTACGCCTCTTGATGTAATCCCCTGTGGATTTTGAGGTGTGTTTAGGATCATTATCCATTTGTAGAAGCCATCCTCTCTTTAACTTCAGCTTTTTCACAGACGGCATCAAGTTACCATCCAAAATTTTCTGAAATTTTATTGAATCCATTTTTCCTTCTACTCGTCAGATGTTCCCTGTGCCACTGGCTGCCATACAACCCCAAAGCATTAATGATCCACCTCCATGCTTAACAGTTGGACAGAGGTTCTTTTCATTAAATTCTGTGCCCCTTCTCCAAACGTACCTTTGCTCATTCCGGCCAAAAAGTTCAATTTTAACCTCATCAGTCCACAGAACTTGTTTCCAAAATGCATCAGGCTTATCTATATGTTAATTTGCAAAGTTCAGACGCTGATTTTTGTGGTGAGGACGTAGAAGAGGTTTTCTTCTGATGACTCTTCCATGAAGACCATATTTGTAGAAGTATCTCTTTATAGTGGAATAGTGTACCACAACTCCAGTGTCTGCCAGATCTTTCTGGAGGGATCGTGCAGTCAAACGTGGGGTTTGAATTGTTTTTCTCACAATCCTGTGAGCTGTTCTGTCTGATATTTTTCTTGGTCTTCCAGATCTTGCTTTAACTTCAACTGTTCCTGATGACTGCCATTTCTTAATTACATTCCAAACAGAGGATATTGACATCTGAAAACGCTTTGCTATCTTCTTATAGCCTTCTCCAGCTTTGTGAGCGTCAACTATTTTCAGTTCCAGTTTTCTAGACCACTGCTAAGAAGATCCCATGGTGCTGATTGTTGGGGCAAGGTCAGATGAGTCTGGGCATTTAAAACCTTTGAGATTGACATCACCAGGTCTTCCCAGACGATGATTGAGAACAATCCATGACACCGGCAGGTCTCAGCCTTGCAAAGGGAGCAGTGCATGCTATAAATTCTGCAGGGTGCCCAAACTTTTGCAGATGCCATTTTTTTTTTTGTTTTCTGTAATTTTGAAAGTGTCAATGGTGGAAATAAAATCGAACTTTTGTTGACATATTATAATAATGTCTAATCTGTAATTTGATGCCTTTTGGAGATTTTCCATCTTTCCTTGGCTTCTTTATGCACATTAATACAAATTTTTACCTGGGGCGCCCAAACTGTCGATCCCCACTGTATATTAGGGTCTATTTAAAGCCAAAATCCAGGTAGAAAAAAAAAAAGTTTTCCTATGCAGAGGGAGTGTCATGGTCTTACCTTCTTGCTGTTCTCCTTCGTTTGACATGTGCTGGCGGCCATCTTGGTTTCTGGGTTTCTTGTAGCCTCCCACCCTGCGGCTCCTCCTTCCCACTGGGAGGAGCTGGATACCTAGCTCATATATATAGGAGGTCTGTGGCTTCAGTTCCCTGCTTGGTCCTCCTGTGTTCACATGCTACTAAGACTGCTGCTACTTCTGGTTCCTGTTCCTGGCTTCGTCTGACTACCCTGCTGGTTCCTGATCCTGGCTTCGTCTGACTACCCTGCTGGTTCCTGATCCTGGCTTCGTCTGACTACCCTGCTGGTTCCTGTCCCCTGGCTTCGCAAAGACTCTGCATCGGTTTCGCCATCCGTTTGGACTTTTGCTTTATAGCTTGTTTTTCAATAAAGCTTTCTTATTTTCACTTATCTGTTGTTGTACGTCTGGTTCATGGTTCCGTGACAGGGAGCCAGCACTGGACAGGTCAAGTGCTCATTGTGTCTAAGGGTTCGGAGAAAGCTTATAATCACCCGTTCCTTCGGAAAATGGTGCTCCATTGACCAAGTGTGAACTGTTGCTGGTCTATGGAGCCTGCTCTGGGCTTAATGACGTCAGGAACAGTCTATACTTTAAGACTGCTAGAGCGCAGGGGTACCGGACCAGTCTAGTGCTGGGTGGATCAGATGATTAGGTAACAATATTTCCTTTCTCTTCTCTAGACAAAAACAAGTAGTTAACCCATGCAGCGCAGGCACGGCCCCACTACTTGGGAAAACTTTTTATTTGACCCAGAAATGGGCTTTAAACAGCACCTGTATGGCCCTAATACAGCCATAATTCTTCTCTAAAAAGATTAAAATCAAGAAAATTCCAAAAAGGACACCAAGATCCACACTGTGGCCTGAATTTTTTTAAATGGACCAAAAAATATTGGCAGAGGCACACCGTAACCTTGCAGCATATAGTGACATCTCTTCTCGGTTATTAATTGACCCCATAAAACTAAAGTTTTTCTTTATTACTACCACAGCCTTAATACCATAATGTAACAATAAAATACCTACCGGAATAAACTCATTCTTGTTTATTCTTATGACGTCCCCAACTTGTATGCTCTTCCACTTTGTTTTCTTAAACCTAAATTAAGACAGCAATATCATCTTGATCAACTATCAATCACTCAAGCAATCACAACCAATGTCGTTGATTTGGGTAGACTTCAGGAGGCATGCTACTTCTAAAGCAGAACTCCGGACTTGACAAAAACTTTTCTATAGTTTGTATTGGTTGAGGGGGTTTAGATTCCAAATTATAACCCGTGAAATCCTAATTTCAACTTTTTTTGTTTTCACTGTACTTTAAAAACATTGCGGTAGTTTCTGTCCCTGCCACCAACCATGACAGTAGAGGCATTAGTGTGGAGGAAGGACCAAATAGCGCCTACACTTTTAATTTCTTCTTTATGTTTCTGACTGTCAAGCCATGGGAACATCCAAAGCAGTTACTGATGTTTCTGACTGTAAAGCCATGGGAACATCCCAAGCAGTTACTGTCTTTTACGCATAAAAGGTTTTTGTTTTACTGAAATTACATTGGGGTTACATAATGGAGAGTTGGGGTGCAGAAAGTGATTAGGGGAACTCATCAAGTCCTGGGCACAGACAGGGAAAATAATTCTTCAGGGTTTCTTGACCAACCAACTGCCCCAAGTCCCCTGCCCTATATTTGTAGCCCAAAATAGTGAAAATATTACTGCTCGAAACGTCCCCACAACCTGTGTCAGATCAGCATGTGAGCAGACTGGTGCAAAAAGACAGGATCGGCTTGTCAGGCTCTAGTAGACTTAACATACGGGTGGCCGTCTGACTGACACTGACTCCCTGTTGCATAAATGTGAAGGAAATGGGTAAGGATAGCTTCAGCTCCTGTTCTCCAGCTGTAGAGAACTCAGACGTGTTTTGCCTTTTGTGGGGCTTAATCGTAGACGCCTCTACGCTTAATCCCCAAAAAGGGAAAATTGCCTTTGCGGAGCTCTCTACAGCTGGAGAATGTGGAGCTCCCTACAGCTGGAGAAGAGGAGCTGAAGCCAGCTTTTAACAATCTCATTCCCATTTATGCAACAGGGAGTCTAGTCTGTGTTTGTGTGCAGACGGCCACAAATCTGTTGAATTCCACTACCCCGTTTTATTTCTTGGTTTCAGCCAACTCAACTTTCCATTTATACAAAGAAACCAGGGATCTGATTCCTCTGTCCACTTGGCAATGATGGAAGCAAACCAAAGCCTTTGAAGCAGATTAACATTTAAGCTATATATTGGCAAGTAGTTCACTAAAAAGCTGAAATACTCAATGAAAAATCACAACACACATTGACAAATATTCTCCACAAGTTCGCTTATAATTTCATAGCTGGATTTCTAAACCTGCATTACCTTCCTTCTTCTATAACTTCTGAAGGTCGATTATTAATCTCATTATCCATTTTATGACGCGCCTTTAAAAATAAAACAAAAAGCCAATTAAATGCAGAATGAAAGGCACAAACCATTTAAGCCTCATAATAAAAGTCCAAACACTTGTCAAACTTGCAGGCTTGGAAATCACCAAAGCAATGGGTGCAGTGACATGGTAGGACATTAAAGAGGTCCTATCACAAAGCAGACAAACCCTTAAGCATATAAAATGTTGCTGTTCCTGGGCCAATAAGTGGCATACGAGTCAGGGAATGCTTCTTTCCATCAACTCTGTGTTCTGGTTTTATCCGTTCAGAGAGGTCTAACCATTTAGAAAATATCAACAATGTGTTTTTGCATTCATTTTTTTTTGTCAAAATTGACATGGGGGTGTTCAGGAAAGTGAACTATCTAACTTTAAGGGGGATTTTAAAGAAAAATGTTAATACGACTATATTTAAAAAAAAAAAAAAAAAAAAAAAAAAAGAAAAGTGTTAGTTATCCAAATCTTTAACCCCCACGCAAAACTTTGCTTTAAAATAAATTTGTGGGGCTAAAAATAATAAAAAACTGGTTTGGTACTGTCAGTGACAAACCTCAAAATTTGTGGGGCTACCCTTGCTGAAAATGGTGCTGAGCAACGAGCAATTTTTAGGAGGCAGCAGTAATGGAAGCCTATATTCATTAGATTATATTATTATATATATATATATATATATATATATATATATATATTTTTTTTTTACTTGATGACGACTAGTTATTACGAAACCTTCCTTCATTCACTTTAAACCACGATACATGCTTTGGTTACCCTAAAATAGAACTAAAAAGAAAACATTTCTTCATTTTGGATGAAGTACGGAGGGGTTAGAACCCCTGTTAGTTTTCTGAGAGGAAATCCCTCCAAAGTGGTGGATTCCCAGGGTGTCACCAAGGTCACCGGAACTAGTATAAGGAAAGGGATGATTGGCATTTAAGATGACATCCAAAAAAAAAAAAAAAAAAATAGTATTCCTTTCTTGACATGCACATCGCTTTAAAAACAGCCTACGTGTTTCAGACGATAGTCCTTGGCTCATGGCTCATGAGGTAAGGTTGTAGCACCTACACACCTGTTCACCAGAACTAGTGTACCCATTGGAAGATTTTCACTCTAATACTGTTCGGATGTCAACCTAAAACTCAGAATTTTCTTTTACTTTCACTTTCAATGAGAATAGTAAAACAAGACAAAAAGAGGGTGAATCTCCCTAATGGAGGCACAGACAGCAATGAAAAAAACAAACAAAACACAACAACACCACCACACTGGCCAGATGTCATAATCCCTCTCTACATGATCCAAAAGTAAAAAATAAAAAAAAATAAAAAAAAAAAAAAAGTTTTGCCTTTAGTTATACTTCAAAGTAGACCCATGAAAATCACTAATGAAATAACCTAAACTCTTTAGCAAACATGTTACTAATTGATGTTTTGCTTATATTTAAGAAATCTCTGATACAAAAAACAAAAAGTTTTGGTCCTGAAGAAGCACGCTGCGAAACGCGTCGACCTACAGATCAGATAGGATTCTGCAATATAGGATGTATTTTGATGTTGTAATTTGCTAATAACCACATACACCTTTCTCCCATTGAGCCATTGAGATTGGTTAGAAATAGTCTTAGGTTATTAATCTCATTTTAGACTTATTTGTTGTTTGATATCATGTATGTTCCAAATGAGGACAGTTTGGTTTTTGTCCTAATTTTTTAATTGTGTTTAATAAACAATATATATTTTATTCAAACTGTAAGTCGCAGTGATTCATCTCATGGTGTGCCTTAGAAAGTCCAGTCTTGTGTTTTTGTGCAGAACAAGCTGAGAATTGGTTCTCTAGCTTATAGTTCCTCACAACCTTTTTTCTCTTTAGCAAACATCTGACAGCAAAAGATTTTTTTTTCAAAATCCTTTTTTACTGAATGTGCCCCTCTAGTTCCACCCTAAACCCAAGAATATGCTATGCAAATACTGACTTTCAAAAAGGTCAGTCCTTGCATGGACGTCACTTTCCCAACTAACATGGCAATCCCTTGAGATGGGTCACTATATCACTGGATGCTGTACTGTGGGGATGCTAGTGGGGCCTATCACCAATTACGGGAAAGTGAAGACACTTTAAGGGAACGGGAGTTCAGGCTACTCTGGAGGGGGCATATCAAAAATAAAAAAGGTATGTGTCTGTAGCCCAAATTATCACTATTTGATACATATATACACTATTTGATACAGCCTGTAGCTTATATTGTGTTTTAATTACATAGCACCTGATCAGAAACAAGCTTTTATGTTTTAATGTTGTTTAAAATGAAACCTGCTATGAAAGCTTTCTGACCTCCTCTTCTGAAAATGTAATTTCTATGGCTGTCATATTAAACCAGTAGGTTCAGTACTTTCCGGGTCACTAAACTGGAACATGTATAAAAGATCAACGATGCTAACTTCATTGATGCGAGTGCTGAATCTTTAAACTGTCAGGTACCTAGCATTTTCTGAATTAGGTCAGCAATGGTAAGCCCCCCCCCCCCCTCCGCCCCCAAATTGGCCAAAGTACAGGTTTCCTTCGAGTTAAATTCTGTTAGATAAGATTTTGGAAACACAGACATGGTAGACTAAATACTTTTGGCCTAGTCACCCCACCCCATTTCTTCATTTAGGAATGTAAACTGTTGCACAACTTACTATATCATCCACAAGATCTTTGATGGCAGTGATTCCCAGTACTAGCAGCAGAGGTATTAGAGTGGTGGACCAAGATACTGTGGATATTTGAGGAATAGTCTGCAAAAAAAAAAAAAAAAAAATTAATACATTATATAGGCAATTTACATTACTAAGTATTAGGGTTAAATTATAGCAAAGACAGCATTTTTCATGTATCATCCAATGCTAAGCAGCTGACACTATGCATTATATTGCAATACACATTGGAATCGTTACTGCAACCAGTTTCCATACTTTTTCTATTTTCTAGGATCTGCTCCTTATTCTTTATTTTGAGGGTATTTTTTTTGGTGTATACTGAAGTTGTACTGAAGTTATTTCATTTAGAGCCCATTCACATATCGCGGTCCATTGAGTAGTACAGGACCCGTTCTAATAGGAGCGGCACAAGTACTACTTTGGGGCGACCTCAGAGCGACTTGCATAGACTTCCATTATGTGAAGTTTCTGCAAGTCACGCCGAAGTCGCGGTGCACGCGACTTCACAGGTCGCCCCCCAAAGTCGTGTCGCCTCAATGTAAATGGGCTCTTAGCTTCATTGTTTTTGTGCTTTTCCCTTGTATTTTGTATGGAATTTCTAAGAAAAACAATAAGGCGAATGATCGTTTTTGTCCAGGATAGTTGAAAGGACCTACGGTAACCTCTAGGAGCCATTTAAAGCCCATTGCACCCTTGAAAACCATCAAAACACACCTTTAACATAATCTTTCCCAATTACTCCAATGCCCATTGACTAAACAAAAAAAAAAAAAAAAGGGCAAAATTTCACTAAAATTGCCTGATTTTTTTTGCCAACATTCTGTAGAAATGAAAAACATTCAAATTTCGCTTTTATTTTCACTCATCCCTACTCTTCACCTATTCAAATGACTTCCTTCCGGGATAATATAGGTTGCTACAGAACAAGTTATTTTGTAACATGAACATGCCCATGCAAGTTGCTAGTCATCTATATAAACTTGGAGAGGAGTAGCGTAGATCCTAAAATTTGCTCAAATTCATTGTTCTACACATGGTTAGAAACTAGAGATGATCACTCCAAATTTATGAAGAGGATATCCCCCTTTTCCCTGTAGTAGTGGGGTGTCATAGGACATGCCCAGAATCTATGGTCAATCTGCATCAGGTTCAGTGCCAATCATTGCATAAATAGAAGCACTGATTGGATAGCTATGCAAGATTTTATTTGCAGAGTCATGGGTAATGTACATGCCCAAACGATCCTACAAATTGCCTTGAGCACCCTAGCCCTATGTTAGCCATAAAAAAAAAAAAAAAAAAAAAAAACGCAACTTGCTTTCAGCTCAGGGAAAAGCCAGAATGCATCAAGTCAACCTACCATCAATTGTTTAGATTGTTTCTTCATTTTGAAAAGCTGCTGGTGGCAGGTTGCAATGATCCATTTTGCCATTCTTTGTGATTGACAGCGGTGTATGGCAAGCATTCTTTTGCCTATACATTTGCAGATGGTGTTGTAATCTGGCTTGTTCAGTGGCAGGTGTGGGAGGAAGTGATGTTCTGGTGTGACAAGTGGTATATGTGACATCACTGTGGAGTGATAAATTAAAAAGGGAGTGGACTTCCTATTTTGCAATACTTTTTTTCCCCTCCGATTAATCCAAAAGGAAGTATACACAAAAGATATGTCTATAAAAACAGACACAGAAACTAAAGGAAGACACCAGTAGAGATAAACATTCACCATTTCTCATAGTTTAAATTTCAGTGCAAGTTTTAAGGCATTGTGGCTTTAGACACAAGAAAAGCACAGTCTTATAGCAACATATAACTGGTATTTTGTAGTCCCATAAAAGCAGAGCTTGGTTCTTTGTCCTTTAAATGTGAGATATCCTCGCTTTCCAGGTGGTATGGGCCAAGTTTTGATTTTTACAAAAAAAGTCAAGATTTGCCTAGAATTCAGCAGTCTGTATCTTGCAATAAAACAAAGATGTATATGAAATAAAAAGCCCTGTATACAGACACACACGGTAAATTACGAATCAGGATTCAAGGTAGAAAAAGACACTATTTAACCAGAATAATGGAATAAACCATCAGACCTTTTCATTAAGTCGATGGGTGACCAGTCCTTCCCAATTATAGGCATCACAGTGTGAAGTCCACATTAGCATGGCACTAAGTCATTTTGAAATAGAAATAAGTGTTGAAACTGGTAGTTTGGCCTAAGGTCAGCCGTACACGGTTCGAGATTCAAACGGTTAATAGGCAGGCTGAAAGTACCATGTTGATCGATCAAGTTTGGTGCATCCAGCCTACCAGATTCAATTACTATTATCGCTAATGGCTACAGCCACGAACGATAATCACTGTCTTCTCCCAGCGGGTGGCTTCCCCAGCCACTCTTGCTGGGAGCAGGCAATAGCTTGGCAGGAGAAATTCCCCTGTCAGCAGTGTGTGCTGATGGGGTAATCGTAAAATGTATTTGCAGGATTGAAATTTGCACCATGTGTGGCCTGCCTAGGTACTGTACATAGATCAACTAAGAACTAAGATGAGGGTGTATGCCAAGAGTAGAAACATTTGCAGAAAAGAAATTGTGAAAGCAGAGATGGTGCTATGTGAGAAGCAGTAAGATGCTAAAAAAAAAAAAAAAGAAAAAATAGGGGGTGGAAAAAGAAGGTAGGGAGGGTAAAGGGGAGAACGTAGGGAGGGTAAAGGGGAGAACGTAGGGAGGGTAAGGGGAGAACGTAGGGAGGGTAAGGGGAGAACGTAGGGAGGGTAAGGGGAGAACGTAGGGAGGGTAAGGGGAGAACGTAGGGAGGGTAAGGGGAGAACGTAGGGAGGGTAAGGGGAGAACGTAGGGAGGGTGGAAAGTGGGGGAGGGTAAGAAGTGGGGAGGATAAGGGGTAAGACACAGTGGGGTTGATTTACTAAGACTGGAGAGTACAAAATCTTGTGCAGCTCTTTGTTTGTCAAAGCTTAATTGAATAAGATGGATTTTAAAGCTGACTGGCTACCATGCAGAGCTGCACCAGATTTTGCACTCTAAAAAGACACTGGGATTGGTTTACTAAAACTATAGAGTTGTAAAGGATCTGGTATAAGGGATGGGAGTAAATTATCTACGGGGTCCAAATTTTAGGAAACTGCTCACCAGAGACTAGAATGATAGCCTTTAGCTTTTAATTTAGCTGTTCCGTTTTAGTAGGTTTTAACTTCCAAGAAATTTCCAAGAGTATGCTATAGTTTAGCAGTGTAGAATATAAAACTAGCAAATACTGTGAAAGATAGCAAGATGATTTCAATAGGTTTGTTTTAAAACTTCTTCAGGATCCTTGCATACATTACAAACCAATATTGTGTGTATTAAAGAGTAGACTCAAATCCATAATCTTTGAGCCTCTGGGCACAATCCCTAAATATGTAACATTGTTCCTTCCTGCCAACAGTGGCAAAAACAAGAGGGGGATTTATGTGGAACAAACTCAGCAATCGGAGATGGAGTGAGATTCCAGCAGAAGAGTGCTTTGTACAAGCCAAAATGTTGAGGTTTTAGCCGTAAGCACAAAATGTATTTCAAGTCTTGTTCATGTAGGGTCTTCCTCCCAAAGTAACTTCCAATTTTAGGGTGACTTTTGGAGGAAGTTTGGAGAGATAAGCCAAGAAGCGTGGGGGGATCTGTGTAGCATTTTCAAAACACATAACGGGGTGTGCATTTAAGTAATAGGAAAACAAATGTTGTAACTGTATATTTTCTAAGGTCAACAAATCAGTGAATGCCTTATTTAGCCACCAATTAAATCAACTTGGGGAATTAACACCAGATGGAAATGAGGGGAATTTTACAAGATTTAAACAGTGACAAATGAGGTGAAATAAAGCTTTCAAAAAATTTGATGGAATCCCACACTCAAGAGTGGGTTAAGGAAAGGGCCAACCCTTTCAGTGTCACATTTATTGGTTGCCAAGGTAAGGAAGATATTAGGACAAGATAACAGTCTATCATATCTAAAATAATAACCCAAATAGTAGTCTGTGCATGCATAAAGGAGAATTAGTGAGCTATAATAGTTTGCGAGTAAAGGGCCTTCCTTCAAATTTGTGTCGAGGTCCAGAGCACTTTTAAAAGACTAACAATACACATCTATAATAAAAAATACAGAGATAGCAGGAAAGGAAAGAAGTTTTACAAGGTTTTGCAAATTGTTCACATTGGAAAAACAAGAAAAAGGTGTTCCCTTATATTTGTAGGTTTACCGGAACACTTTGTACATTGTCAACGTGTAAAATCATTTGTATGTTCTGTCATAAGTGGATTAGGTTCCTCACACATTACAAACGAGGATGATGATGATTCACACAAAAAACAAACACACAACAAAAGACACAACATAATAAAATTTTCTACCAATGAGTTACCTGTAGGATGAGAAGGACCAGAAAATAGGCATTGGCTGCTCTTTTAAATTGTTCAAACAAGTTTAACGGCAGGAAGGTGATTGGGTTGTACTTGTAAGTCTTAATTGCATTACCCTAGTAAAACAGAAGGTCGCATCAGTTAGGCTGCAATGACTACTGCTTATACTACTACTTAAGACTAAAAAATTACTGCTTAAAGACAAAAAAGATACAACAAGCCCTGAGTTCCACTGTAAGTAGAGGCAGTTTATAATTCGGCAGAGTAGGCCGCCTAATGCAACGCACATCAACATATTACACAGAGGTAAATGGGAATTCAAAAGCAGACACAGCCTGAGTAGAAAAGCCTGTACCTTGCCACATGCTTTACAGAAATAGTGCTTGCGCTCTGTGGGGAAGCAGTGGTCTACACCCTCTGCTGAACCCATAGCTCTACAATCAGCAAAGTATACTTTCCGAGGTGTCTGGAAAGCTCTAGTTTGGACCTGTGTTAGACCTCTGCATAGAGCAGATTTAAACCAAAAGCAAAGGGCCGGTTTACACCTATTGTGGTGCGGGAACACACTACTATCTGCAGATGTGCATGGGTTCCACTAATTCTTATGGCACTCCCAAGCAATTTGCAAATGTGTTCATGGCCATCAAAACACATGGCACCACAGTACCACACAGTTTTGTGTGCGCACACTTAAAAGTCACGGCTGCCCTACTTTTTGTACGTTCCGATACAATTGACGGCACATTTAAATGAATGGGCTTGCAAAGACACACCATGTAGGAACGCACAAAAACGACATGTGCTCAGATGCACCAAGATGGTACGAACCTGCCCAAAATCTCCCAGAATGCTGTAGAAAGTTACACTTGCTCTCTGTGCGAATGCAGTGAGAGTGCTGAGTTAGAGATAGAGCTCTACAATTAGTGGGGAGCAGGAGTTTTGCTGATTGCAGAGCTATAGGTCTAACTCTGTGTCAGACCTATGTAATGAGACCACTGTTTCCCCACAGAAAGCAAGGATCCCACTTTGCAACTGCTGGCAGGATAAAGGCTTTTCTACTCAGGTTGTTGCTGCTTTTAGAAAGAAAAACTAACACCTTGAACAACTTTTGTTTTTGATGCACTTGAAATGTATTTAGCCTATTTAAACTGAGTGTTCAATTGGGCTTTAACGACATTATACAGGGCAGGAAGTTATTATACAGCATTTATAGAGCGCTAACAGTATGCACAGCGCTTTACAACATGAGGGAAGACAGTACAGTTCCAATACAATTCAATACAGGAGGAATCAGAGGGCCATTCAAACGTCAATGGTTTTATGCTTCTAAGTCTGAAGCTCATGTACAGTTTTGGCAAAACGGAGGTCAGACGAATAAAGCAGCATACTCACTGACTTGTAGCACTGTGGTCCTAGGTTCCATTACCATTAACTTAACCACTTAACGTCTAGCCACGTAGACCTACGTCGGCTGACTTTAAGGGGTTATACCGGGATGATGCCTCTAGCTAGAGGCATCATCCCGGTACCGTTGTTTGAAGCCGACGGTCGGCTTTCCGTCGGTAACGACTGATGCGGCTCGGGAGCCGCTCGATCGTTACCCGGGGGGCGGGAGGGGACGTCCCCCCCCTCCCGCCGCCTTCCGTGGCTCCCACCGGGAGCCCCGAGCACCCAGCCGGCACGTCCGCCGGCTGGATGGAGTCCCGATGAATGCCGGAATCGGCATCGATCGGGTCTCCGATGACGTAACCCGGAGGCGGCGTCCAGGACGTCACTTCCGGGTTACTGTGCTGCAAAAGGCGGCATATTTGAAAAACGGCTGTATGCAAAAATGCCGTTTTCGGCGTTTTGCATACAGGGAAGTGTTTAGCCGCCCCTGTCACCGTTAGCTCGCGCACAAAAAAAAACCCGTATACACAAGTCGAGCCACGAATGAAATCGCTGTTCAAACCACACGTGAGGTATCGCCACGATTGCCAGAGCGTGGGCAATAATTTATAAAATTCAAGTTAGACTTACCGGTAACTTGTTTTCCAATAGTCTTTCAGGACAGCACCTTAGAGAGATGGCTCCTCCCTCTCCTCATCAGGAAACACCCCATCCACCAGATTTTAAAAGGAGGCTTCTCCCACCATTCATCAGTTTGTAGAAGAGTACCTCCGGCCCATGCTGGAACACATAAACAGATATGGTTAATCACAGCAATACATTTTATACAATAGGGCGGGATCCTCCTGCTGTCCTGAAAGACTATTGGAAAACAAGTTACCGGTAAGTCTAACTTGAATTTCCCTAAAACGTCTTTCAGGACAGCACCTTAGAGAGGATTATCGAGACTTACTCAATTTAGGGAGGGACCACAGCTTGCAGGACCTTTCTGCCAAAAGCCTGATCTTCAGCTGCCAAAAGGTCCAACCTATAGTGTCTTGCAAATGTAAAGTAGCTTGACCACGTAGCCGCTTTGCAGATCTGATCTGGAGTGGCACCAGCTTTCTCTGCCCATGTAGTGGCTAACGCTCTAGTAGAGTGAGCTCTGATCCCCTGTGGGGGAGACAATTTCATTTGGGAGTAAGCCTCTGAAATAGCGGATCTGAGCCATCTGGCTATTGATCCTTTTGATGCCTGGCGACCTTTTTTGTTGCCAGAGAAAAGAACAAAAAGAGAGTTTGATGATCTAAACTCTTTAGTAACCTCCAAGTAGTGTATAAGAACCCTTCTTACATCTAGGTAGTGAAAGCTTTCTTCCTTATCTCCTGATGGATTAGGGCAGAAGGTAGGTAACACAATTTCTTGTGAGCGGTTTCTCGTTGAAGCTACTTTTGGGAGAAACCCTGGATCCGTCTTGAGAATTATCCTGTCTGGATATATGGACAAGAAAGGTTCGATAGCTGATAAAGCATGTAATTCACTGATTCTTCTTGCTGATGTTATTGCCACCAAGAAGACCGTCTTGAGGGTAAGGTTTTTTAGTGTAACCGTTTCTAGTGGTTCAAAAGGTTCCTTTGTGAAGGCCTGAAGGACCACCGACAAGTCCCATTTGGGGAAGCTTCTGACAGGCACTGGTCTGGAGCGGGTAAGGGCCCTGAAGAATCTGATGATTAAAGATTCTGAAGAAATGGGCCTTTCCAAGAATACCCCCAGGGCTGTAACTTGTACCTTGAGGGTACTTACTGCCAAACCTTTTCCTGCGCCCTCCTGTAGGAACTCCAAAATTGAAGTAATACTGTTCAATTTTTGATCTTTCGATTCACACCAGGTATTATATGTCTTCCAAACTTTTGCATATATATTCCTTGTGACTTTTTTCCTACTGGAAAGTAGAGTAGCAATTAATGCGTCTGAAAATCCTTTCCTTTTCAGCAGTTGCTCCTCAGATACCAGGCGGTGAGCTTTAGCTTTTCCACTTCTGGATGATAGACTGGACCTTGAAGCAGTAGGTCTTGACGAAGAGGGAGCTGAAAAGCAGGTTTGACTGATAGTTGAAGGACAGTCGAAAACCAAACCCTTTTGGGCCAATAAGGTGTGATCAGGATCACTGAGGCTCTTTCCATTTGGATTTTTCTCAATACCAACGGAATGAGCTGGAAGGGGGGGAAGGCATACCCCAACCTGAACCTCCAGGGATGTGCCAGGGAATCTACTCCCAGAGAGTTGTCGTTTCTGTGGAGTGAGAAGTAAAGTGGAAGTTTTGCATTTTCTTTCGTTGCAAACAGATCCACCTCTGGCTTTCCCCAAGTCTTGGTTATCAACACGAAGACTTCTGGGTTCAAGCTCCATTCTGCTTCTCGGATCTTCTGCCTGCTTAAATAATCCGCCACACTGTTTAGTGTACCTTTTAGGTGGATTGCTGACAAGGAAAGTAACTGCCTTTCCGCCCATTGCAGAATTTCCGTTGCCAAAAGCTGTAGGGTTTTGCTTCTTGTGCCCCCTTGCTTGTTTAGATATGCCACTGTAGTGGCGTTGTCTGAAAGGACTTGAACATGAGTCCCCTGAAGATTTTGAGAGAAGGCAGTTAGGGCTAGGCCGACTGCCTTTAATTCCTTCCAATTTGAGGATTTTCTTGTCTCGGTCTGAGACCAAACCCCCTGTGCCAGGTTTTGGTTCCAGTGGGCTCCCCACCCCCACCTGCTGGCATCCGTTGTTAACCTCTGGTCTGCCGGGAAGGACCAGGCCAAACCCTGAGACAAGGTTATCCGATTTCTCCACCACCAAAGGGACCTCTTGACCTTGGTGGGGATTTTTACCTTTAAGTCCAAAGTCTCTGGATTGTGATCCCAGATTCTGAGGAGGAAATATTGGAGTGGTCGAAAATGCAGCCTTGCCCATTGGACAGCTGGAATTGACGCAGTCAGGTTTCCAAGGACTGACATGATTTCTCTGATCGACCACCACTGATTTGTTTGTAGCCTTGCTACCAAATTCTGTATTTTGACCTGTTTGTCTTCTGGTAGGAAGATTCTTTGTTCCACAGAGCATAACTGAAACCCTAGGAACTGAACCCGCTGAGCCGGTGTGAGATTCGATTTCTTGATGTTCACTATCCATCCCAGAGCTTCTAGATGACCTCTTGCCTTGTGCAGGTCCTCTTGAAGTTTTTCCTTTGACGGGGCAAAGAAAAGCAGGTCGTCCAGGTAAGGCACCACAGAGATTCCCTGAAGGCGGAGGGGAGCTAGACACTCTGCCATTACCTTCGTAAAAATACGAGGGGAGGATGATAGCCCGAAAGGGAGTGCTTTGAATTGGATATGGAGCATTTCCTTTCCCAGATTTACTGCCAACCTTAGGAATCTCTGTGAGTGAGGGGCAATAGGGATATGTAGGTAAGCATCCCTTAAGTCGATTGATGCCATGAAGCATCCTTTTGTTAACAGGGTTCTGACTGTAAGAATTGAGTCCATTCGAAACTTTTTGTACAGAACTGACCTGTTTAATGGTTTCAGATTCAGTATAAGACGAAAATCCCCCGATGGTTTCTTTATCAAAAATATGTGGGAATAAAATCCCTGATGTTGTTCCTCCACTGGAACTGGACAGACAACTCCCTGTCGCCTCAGGTCCTTTAACAGGTCCATCATAGCCAGGGCTTTTTCTGCATCTCTTGGGAGGTTTGTGACAAAGAACCTTTCGGGTGGCGTCTCTGAAAACTCTATGTTGTAGCCTTGGGACAGCATACCCAGAATGTATTGATTTTCTGTTATGGCTGCCCAATAGGGGAGGAATTCCCTCAATCTTCCTCCCACCGGCAATGTCTTGTCATTGTGTTTTGTTGGTTGACACAGGAGGATGGAAGAGAACACCTCCTTTCCCTTTGGGTTTTTGTGTCGACCAGTTTCTTCTCTTCTCCTGGGGTCTACTATTTTGCTGAGCTTTTTGAGGTCGAAAAAGCTTCTTTGCTGCCTGTTTCTTCTTCACAGGAAAAGACTTCTTTTTGTCTGCTGTTCTATCTAGAACAGAGTCTAGCCCAGGCCCGAATAGTAGATCCCCTTGAAAAGGAAGTCCACACAGCTTATTTTTAGAAGCTGTATCTCCAGGCCATGTCTTTAACCAAAGAGCCCTTCTGGCTGAGTTGGATAAAGCTGCAGATCTTGCTGTCATCTTCACTGACTCTGCTGAAGCGTCAGCAATGAAGGCTATGGCCGTGGAGAGCGTGGAAAAGGAATCCAAAATTTCCTGTTTAGGTGAGTCTGCTGTGATGTGTGCTTTTAGCTGGCTAAGCCAGTATTCCAAATTCCTGGACACACAGGTTACTGCCATGGCAGGTTTCAGACTCCCCATGATGGATTGCCAGGATCTCTTAAGTTGCTGGTCCATCTTCTTATCCATGGGATCCCTCAGTATTCCCATGTCTTCAAATGCTAGGTCTGTTGACCTAGAAACCTGGGAGAAGGCTGCATCAATCTTTGGCATCTTATTCCAGGGAGCTCCTGGGTCCTCATCAAAAGGAAATCGCCTTTTAAAGGCTTTAGGGAAGAAGGTTTTCTTTTCCGGATCAGTCCACTCATGTTTAATTGCATCTGAGATGGTCTGATGCACTGGGAAGATACGGCCCTTAGGCTCTTCCAAGCCTGCATACATTTTGTCATGTAGGGACAGTTCCTTCTTTTCCTCCTCTAGACCCAGGGTGATGTAAACTGCCCTCAGGAGACCATCCACTTGCTCTAAGGATAGTTTGTATTTAGTGGGCCTGCTTTGTGCCCCTCCCTCCTCTTCTTCCTCTGAATCCTCCTTGGAATGTGAGGGGGAATTATCTCCTTGGGTGGAAGGAACCCCTTCTGTCCCCACCGAAGGAAGCAATTGTGAACCCTGAGAGGACAGTGAGGCTGATGCCTGACTCAGGGCAGGGTCCTGTAGGGATGACCGAAAAGATTGGACGGTAGCATCCAATTCCTTCCTCACAGATGCGACTAAATCGCCACAAACTGTAGATGCTTCTTCCTTTACTAGTGCATCAATACATCCCTGGCAAAGTGTCTTTTTCCAACTTTCCGACAACTTTGCTTTGCATGAAGGACACTTTCTCTTGAAAACAGTTTCAGAGCTTTTAGCCTGGAAGACATGAATGGGAAAACATACACATGCTTCTTAAAAGTCAGCCTGATTCTCAGGGCCACCAAAGGTGCACATAAAGACATTTAAAGGGAAGTCCCATGTGCCCTGACAGGCCCCCAGCCACCGGGGGGAAAGATAAAAGGGATGGAGAGAGACCCCACAGTAAGATAGGCCATATAAAGATACCCCTTACCTGGGCCTTACTGGTGCCTGTGCCTGTCCCACTCGCTGAAGAAGCTTCCATCGATTGGCAGCGGTATCACCCGTGGCTTCGGTACCGGTTCCGGAGACCAAAGCGCACCTGCACTGGACCGGATCCGGAATAAGGCACCAGCTTGCTCCTCCCTTCTTCCTCTGCGTCCGGCGGAAATGACGCCATACGCCCCCTGCAGAACGCTGCCCTTTCCGGAACCTCACTTCCGGTCCGGACGAGCGTCACTCGATCCGGAGAAATGGCGGCAAATTTGAAAAAAAGGCGGCGGACCTAAGAAAAAAACGTTCCGCTCCTCCAAGATGCCTTCCCAGGGCTGTGCTCTGCGGGGTCTTGACTCAGCCTAGAGCACTGAAGAGGAAGAAGGAGCCCATGCACTGCAGTCGGTCGCGTGAATGGGAGAAGCAATCGTCTCCAAAAAAGGGTAGGTGGACGTAGGAAGCCCGGTCTCTCAGGATAGCACCTTAAGAGCCCAGCTCCCCACAGAGGTGTTCCTCGGCCGGAGGAAACACAAAAACTGATGAATGGTGGGAGAAGCCTCCTTTTAAAATCTGGTGGATGGGGTGTTTCCTGATGAGGAGAGGGAGGAGCCATCTCTCTAAGGTGCTGTCCTGAAAGACGTTTTAGGGAAAAAAGAGCTACACTCTAACTCTAAACTGGTAACCGTTAAATAAATTTTAAGCGTCGCAGATTGAGATCTCTATTGAACGTAGTTTGTCGCCATCCCACGGGGGGGGCGCAATTTTAAACCGTAACATGTTGGGTATCTATTTACTCGGCGTGACATCATCTTTCACAATATACAAAAAAAATGGGCTAACTTTACTGTTTAGTATTTTTTAAATGCAGTGAAATGTGATTTTTCTAATTTTTTCCAAAAAAATGGCGTTTAAAAGACCGCTGCGCAAATACCGCGTGACAAAAATATTTGCAATGACCGACATTTTATTTTCCAGAGTCTTTGCTAAAAAAATATATATAATGTTTGGGGGTTTTAAGTAGTTTTCTAGCAAAAAATACTGTTTTTAACTTGTGAACAAAAAATGTCAAAAATAGGCTTAGTGGTAAAGTGGTTAAAGCAAAAGAAAAAGCACAAAAACATCTAGGCACAACACAAACCATAACCTTGCCACCAAGGTGAAAATTGGTTGGCAATGGAGATAATTCCAAGGGGATAAAAATAATAGAAGGTAAAACCAAAACAATTCACGTAAGTCCATGGACATAGTGACAGTGTACCTCCTGAAGCCGAATGGAGAACGAGCAGTAAAATAACCCAATGCACACTTAAACTGCGTAAAAGGGTTATTTACGGTCAGAGTGGTAAGGATGTGGAATTCTCTTCCACAAGCAGTGGTGTCAGCAGGGAACGTCAAGTTTCAAAAAACGATTAGACTGGCACCTTAACGACCACAACATACAGGGGTATACAAGGTAATACGGACAAACACATATACCACACACATCATAGGTTGAACTAGATGGACTAGATTTTTTCAACCTCATTAACTATAAAACTATTTACCTTGATCAATTGACAGACCTACAGGCAAAGTGGTGTATGGCAAATGAGCAGCCTTTTTTTTTTTTTAGGTGCATTTGGTTTGGCCTGGTGACATCACAGTTCGTCGCCTACTTCTCCTGCAGATGGTCTAATCCTGAATACAGTCTTGTGCCTGCACTCATTACTCCATTTGAGGCAGGTATAAGTGTCTGCAGTGAAGGATATATTAATTTTGTGACGGGACCGGGTACCTCTTACAAAATTCTTCAAATGGAGTTTGGTTGCCCTTGGGATTATCACCATTGTCAGCCAATTTCCTTTTTGCTGGCTAGGTTATGTTTTTTGTTTTTTTATTGTTGTGGTTAGATGTTTATGCGGTTTCTTGGTTTTTCTACTTTTAATAGCCCCTTTCTTATTAGCAATCCACATGTTGTGGTGCGGGGAACTCCCTTGCTTCCCAATTTCCTATTACCATTCACATAGTGGCTCTATCCACCAAACCTTCAGGTATTCCATTTTGTTTCTCAATTCAAGCAAATAAACTATCAGATTGACTGGCTTTTACCTAAACTGACCCTTGATTGAGAGTTTGGCATTTTCTAGACAGAACTGGCGTTTTGTTTTTACATAGTGAACCAACTATGTAGCATGCAAGGAAGGAGTACATTTTACAACATTGAGCAATTAAGAAAGAAAGCTATTTAACAATTTCATAGAATAAAATACACACTGAATATTTGCTTTTTTTAAAGCACAAGTATTTCTTTTGCTTGAATTCTGGCTGGTCGTAGAAATTTCGGTCATTTGCTTTCACTTGCCAATTGCATTCTGAAACGAGATGAAGACAGATAGAAAATACATGGAATATCAGTATCGGGCATTTCCAAAAATGGCAGACAAAAAAACAAAAAAAAAAACTAAATCAAATGTAAAACTTTTTACTCAAAAGGATTGCTCCCAATTACGTATAGTCTTTTTGGGACTCATTATGTATATGTAGCACAGAACCCAGACCGGGCTGGCAGTTTTCTCCCAGGTTCCATTCCCTATGAGGCAGACGGCAGCCAGGCACAGTAGTCCACAGTCTCGCAACTAAAGAAACAGGCGGTGCATGTCTTTTTGTAGTTTCAACTTGGTTAGGGTGTGGGGTAAGACTTGGAATACTGCAAATTTAGTGCACAGTACAGTTAGAGGACACTCTGGCTATGGTTGGCTCTTCAGGGTGAAACCCCTCCAGAGACTAGCACCAAGTAAACTACAGCTCAATGGACTCAAGAGCAAACCTGAGCCAGAAAGTCTAGGACAATCTATTGAGAGTTAACAAGGAAAGTCTCTAGGATCTTTCTCAGGCCTGTACACACTGTGCCCTGTATACTTAAAATGCTTTTCTGCCATACCAGCCAGCTTCTGTATTGTGAACCAACCTCCACACCAGATCCTCTGTAAACTTCCTCCAGACTGCTTCCAGCAACTTTAGGCATTCACCTCTCCCAAAGCTGGGACCCCAATGGCTTACTGCAAACCTTAGCCAAGTGACCCAGAGGGCCACAGCCCTCAGGCTGGGTCTTCTCACACAGGGCAAAAGAAACCCTGCTGTTCCAGGCTGCACCCCATTTATACACCACTCCGTTCCCTACTGGTCACACTTCCTTCCAGGGATTGGCTGAGGCTGTAGGACTATGCATGTTCAGGGTCTGCCTCTTCCAACCCACTACATTCTAGAACTCACTAGAAACCAGGGAAAAGCAGTTGAGCCTGCATCCAGCAGAACCCAGAACAGCCAAAAGCAATCAAACTTCGCTCCACTGGCTACAGAGGATCAAAAAACTAAAATTTGCCTCCTAGCAACCTAACTAGGAGGGTGCTACATATATAAATGTAATGTGTTTTACAATTTGGTTTAATCTTCTATGTAGGACTTGTAAATATACAGGTAAATGGGGCTGCCCAAAATTTGCTTGTTACACATACAGTATATTCTATAGTTGCTGTTCAGTAGTATTGCGCAGTGATCAGTCATTACTATTCCTCTCATGGTAAAAACACAAATCTATAGGTCAGCTCCGACACCCAATAATAATCGATACACATCTCTCTAAAGCCATCTTTGGGTCCTCCAATCACCTTCTCTCTAAAGCTATCTTTGGGTCCTCCAATCACCTTCTCTCTAAAGCTATCTTTGGGTCCTCCAATCACCTTAACGTCCATCTTAGCCCCTTGAAGTAGGAGGGGAGAGGCGTATTTAGCTTAAAAAGAGAAGTCTAGATTTGCATAGGCCTTTAGCTGTTTATTTTCTCTAAATGTATCAAAAATGTAATAGTTTTTCTTTATTTCCAAGGAGTAGACCACACATACAGGCAACAGATATAGGAATTTCTTCCCCTTAAAAACTGTTAGCAATGTTTCTCAGGGTTGATAGAGCAGTAATGGGAGGGGGAACTCTGACGTTAGTTTAACTATTCCAGTTTTTAATAGCTGTTTTGACGTAACACATAAGCACTGGGTTGAAGCAATCCAAAAACAGGAACTGCAGTGCATACGTAATCCTCTATGCCTTAATCCAATACAGGATAAACAAGGATTTCTGCTTTTAAGGGGAGTGGTTGTTTTTTCCTTTGGAATACATTAGTGTAGGAACTCAAAGGACTTCCTGCTATATTATGCTCTATAAAGATAATGCAATACCCCACCACAAGCCAAAAGCTTTTCCGTGGTCCGATACAGAATCGATGGAGCTCAAAAAACGTGGATAGGACTTAGTAAATATAGGTGGGTAGAGCAAGGCAGGCCAGTGGAGAGGCCAAAAAAAAAAAAAAAAAAAAAGCCAAAGGGCAGTTCACGTAGGGAGGTGCACTTTGGCTTTTCGCCCAGGGTGCCAAAGGACTTTTTCACTGTGCTGCACTGGAGCATAGAGCTTAAACACCACTTTTCCAAAACATGGTAATGCTCTTTTGGTTAAACAACATTTTAAATGTTGGCGAGATGAGCGTAGCGTTTCTCTCCTCATTCACACAAGCTGCCAGTCTGCAGGTATCAATGTTAATTATTCAGTACGGGCCTCCAGGATTTGTCGAGCTGTCAGCATACAGTTTAGAGATAAAGGCTGGCATGTGTAAGCCATTGTAGTTCAGAACTAACAATAGCCACATGCTGTAACTGAACCATGGCTAAGTCACCTTTCTTTTTACCATTTAGCTATATTCATTAAGAACTCCGCTAAGTATTGTTTCCATTGGCAAAATGGTCATAACCCCAATATAGTTCAGAGGGACGACCTTAAGCAAATGTACCTCCTTTAGGAGGTCAGTCCATCCCAAATGTAGTGGAGACATAATATTGTATCCAAAGCCAATTTATTTTTAGATAAAGTGTGGAGAGGTTACAACCTCTGTCTGGTGTTTACGGCAACAACAACAAAAAACGGGCAGCGACAAAAAGTCCTCTTTTAGGTTGACACTTTGATAAAGGGGGATCATTGGGTCTGTGAAATGTCAGTGTTTTACACTTTTTGTTGCACAAATACATGCTGTATTTTGGATTTTTACAGCATCTCTGTTGGTCATGCACGCTCATCAAAAGCATGAGATAGATCCTCTCTTAGGTTTTTGTCTGTTTCACGGTTTAGAAGACTCAACCTGTGTCAGGTGACCACGGTCATCGAAAGTGAGGGACAATCCAAAGTTGTATGGTCGCCAGAACAGGAAGAGAGGGGAAACTTTCCACTGGGGACATTTTTTCCAGGGACAGACAAAGGGAAAATGTGACAGTATGTCACACTAAGAGGAACATGAAAAACTATAGACTTAAAATACTCGTCCCCCATCGCCCTTTTGTATTACCAACCCCCCCTTTCACCCCAAAGCTGCCCTAGAAATACCCTCTTCCCACCCAAACCCATAAAATCTCAGTTTTGGCAATGCTATAATGTATTTGGTCCTACCAATAAAATTTGAGATTGAAGAAAAAAAAAATTAAAAAAAGAAGAAGACCTTTCTAATAGGAAATGGAAGGCTTCCAATCATCTAAAACCATGTTCTCCAAGCAAACCCTTTTGCTTGCTTTTATCCGGCCCTTAGGGTGCTATTTTTATCACTGACACCAATGTCGGGCACAATTCCTACCAAATGATGGGGGGATTGTTTATTCACACTGATGCTGGGACATTTTATACTCCCAAAGGCCACTTTCCGCCCTTCCCTAAAGTCTGAAGGACTGGCCCTTTGTTTAGAAAGTTTGGACATGCTTTATGCTGAATTTTTTTAATTAAATTTTACATTATGGAGAATGTAAAAGGAACAGGTGGGACACACAAAAGGGTGGGAAAATGTAGCACCCAAGTGTCAGGATTATGGTAGGAAGATCTAGATGTTGGATTGTTCCAGACGCAAGAAGCTAGGAGTTAATTCAGCCCATCAGACTTCTATAACAAAAAACGCCAATTTTGGGTGGAATGGCCCAGAGAAATTTTAATATTCGTTCCAGCGAGTCAACTTTTTCCAAGCCCGTAATAAATCTGAACCTGAAAGTTCACCTCACTCTGCTCTCTCACTTGACTTGTATCAAGTTAGTTTTGCATTCCCCATTGACTTGTAGGGGGAGAGAAGCAATTTTAATGTACACATTGACACAGGTCCCAATACTTCCTAGAATGTAGTTGGTGTGCTATACAACATATTCCAACTTATAGCATCTCAAGCACAAGACTGCTCTCCATTTTGTATTAATTTGTTTATATCTGTTAGCTATCAGCTGTTTTCATTGTAGCAGTTCTGGGCACACTGCCAAATGTCGAAGCCCTGAGGCTACGTTCACATGTTAGCGTAGCGGACCGTGGGCAGAATCACTGCGATTCTGCCCGCGATCCGGAAATCATTGCAAATCGCGGGATGCCTGTGCATTGCTGTTGATTTGCAATGGCACCCCAAACGCTGTGCGATGTTGCCGCAATTTCTGCCTGCCGAATCGCGGTATCATCGCGCAAACAAAATCGGGTCACATGACAACCCAAAGAAGCTCTTGTACCTTTTTCAGGCATCATGCGACCCGCAATTTTGTTTGCGCGATGTTACCGCAATTCAGCAGGAGGAAATCGCGGCAACATCGCACAGCGTTTGGGGTGCCATTGCAAATCAGCGGCAACGCACAGGCGTCCCGCAATTTGCAATGATCTCCGGATCATGGGCAGAATCACCGCGGTACGCTACGCTAACATGTGAACGTAGCCGAAGGTGGCACGCCAAGCCCCTTAAACATGTTGCCATAGTTTTTTTTTTTTTTTTTCCACTCTTGAAAATTTGGATACATATACAAACAAAACTGAAAAAAAAAAAATCATGATTTCAAGCATTCCATGTTTGGCGCTTCGATACCTCTACTTACTCTGCTTATTATTTTAGACCAGCGTTCATCACCATTATAAACAAACAATATGTGGAACTTATTTAAGGAAGCTGTTGCCTTCAGTGAACAGTTTTTTGGCTTTTCATTCACTAAAAAAGTTGAAGAATCTTTCCACCCAAAAGTGATAATTCAGTAATAGCTGCAGGCCAGAGTGATTTAAAGCTTCTTAAATCTTTCCAAGATGGCGAACTCGCCGACTCGCCAGTTTTGATTCCAGCAACTTTGGAGTTTTCCCTGCTTTTAATTTTTCTAACTAGCTTCTTTATACCACAATTCATTATAAATGTAATATAATATAAATATTAAACAAGGACAGCGAGATTCGGGTGGCTGCAATAGGTGTGCAGACCTGTAAAACCAAATACCGGAGATCAAGAACTAGAATCTGCCAGGTAGAAGTGACTGTTGGGTGGTTTATCCCCTCTGGCTTGAATCAAAAACTGAAATCAGTTTTTGATATTTTAACCATTTCAATAATACAAATCTTTTTGCTATAGGAAGGAGCTCCATGACTGCTCCGGTTTTCTTATATAAAGCCCCCTTGTTCTGGTTGAGAACATGTAGATCTCTAAAACCATCCAGTCATAGCCACATCCTGGGCTGTTCCAATACGTCCTAATAAAGCTTGCTTGCCTTTTCCTGCCAGGTTCTATTAGAAGCTGACACTTCATATCATAATGATGGATGAATAATGAATCAGAGAGCAAGGAGGTATCACCAACAAGACCTGGCACTTTGCTCATCAGAACACCCTAGGTTTTGGCCATAACCGCAATGTTTGTCTTTTAACAAGTTTTTTTTTTTTTAATAGGGGGCTTACTAACACTTTTTATGATTACCTGCATGGTTGTCTAAAGCTTGTACTTTCATGGGTATTGATTAAAAACTGAGGTCAACTAAGGCCGCACATGAAATAGATAAATATAAATAAAAATCTAGTCTGTGAAAAAGTCGCTTCTGTTGCAACTGAGCCAGCAGCAATGCAACATACAACAGGAGATCTGCTGCCAGAGCTGAATAGCGCCGAGGTTATGCTGCATACAGTATGTGCCTTAGGGGGTAGACACTAAGGCTTCATGTATAACGCTGTGATTGGATGGCAAAACGTGTCTGGCTGAGCGTACCCTGACGTCACTTCCGGCCGGTGAAGCGCACGCTGCGGGAGCAGTGAACCACCGAGCCGTGGTCTATCTGCTTTGATTCTTGTTAGGTTTGTAAGTAAGTTTCTACATTAATAAAAATTTTTAAGTGAACGTACTTCACCATGGATGGTCTTTTATTCCTTATGAGGGGACTCGTAATGTAAAAAGAACCAGCATATAGGATCTTTCCCATCTGATTGTGGATCCCAGGCTGACAGGAAGAGGCTGTGTCTACACTACAGGATTTACACTGAATGATTCATACCAAACGAGTTGTGGTAAGTAGACAACCACAAGGGGAGCACCCCAGTTCGTGTGTATAGTGAAGCACAGAAGCACTTTTTTATGCACCTGATGGACACTTTATTGATTTTATAGACTGTTTGTTTGTTATTTACTATTTATTTGTTATTTATTTATTTTTGTTATTTATTTATATTTATTTGTTTATTCAATTTATTTTATGAATTCACTGTATACATTGTTGCTGTGTCTTGCAATATTTGCACATTGATACATTTTGCACTATTTGCAACTGGTTGCATAATAACATTATTGATTTTACATTATCTATTAACCGCTTGCCGACCACCGCAAGTAGATTTACTGCGGTGGTCAGCCCCGGCCAGGCAGAGTGACGTTAATTAACGTCACTAGCCTGGGAGGGTCTGGGGAGTGAGCGCGCGCCCGCGGAGGCGCGCTCCCACGTGGTCACGGACCCCCCACCGCGCGTGTGACTGGCGGACCCGATGTCCGCCGGTCACTCGGCGATCGTCGGGGGAGAGGGAGAAAGTCAGGCGGCTTGTGTAAACAAGCCACCTGTCATTCTCCTCGGTGTAAAAACACTGATCAGACGGATCTACTATGTAGAACCGTTGATCAGTGTCCTTACACCTCAAGCCACAGCCAATCACAGTAGAAAGCATGCCCCTAGGGACACACACAGCCCCTCCCTCCCAAATAAAGTTAACCCCTTCACTACCAGTGTATTTTTACAGTAACAGTGCATATGTATAGCACTGATTACTGTAGAAATGTCACTGGTAACCCCAAAAGTGGCAAAAATGTCAGTCAAGGGTCCGATCTGTCCGCCGCAATGTCGCAGTACCGCAAAAAAAAAAAAAAAAAAAAAAAAAAAAAAATCGCAGATCCCCGCCATTATGCGTTAAAAAAAAAAAAAAAAAAAAACAACAAAAATCACAAAAATCTTTCCCTTTGTTAGTAAAACGCGATAACTTTTGCGCAAACCAATAAAAATATGCTTTTTGCGATTTTTTTTACCAAACATAGGTAGGATAAAACAAATTGGCCGAAAAGGTTAAAAAATTTAGATTTTTACATTTTTTTTGGGGGGAATTTCATATAAAAAAAATGTGAAAAATATTGTTATATTTGCAAAATTTACGCTCTTTTTGTTTATAGCGCAAAAAGTAAAAAGCGCACAGGTGATCAAATACCACCAAAAGAAAGCTCTGTTTGTGGGGAAAAAAAGGACGTCAAATTCGTTTAGGTACAGCGTCGCACGACCGCGCAATTGTCCGTTAAATTCACGCAGTGCCGAATCGCAAAATACCCCCCTGGTCGTTTAGCAGCCAAATCCTCCGGGGCTTAAGTGGTTAAGAGCAGCGCTGCAACATTAGGTTTGTATCCCTAAGGGGCTTCATGTACACTGGCAGCTCCTAAAAAAAAAAAAAAAGCGGAGAAAAAAAAAAAAAAAAAAAAGGGTAAACTGCGTTTTACCACAGGATTGCAGCGATTTGCGTTTTCCTGAAGCCAGCGATCAAAACGTTCCTATAGTGAACGCGATTCTTAAACATGCAGGCGAGGGACGATTAACCTCACCTAAAAAACGCAGCAGCTCCTAAACTCTGCTAGAATGCCAAAAGTAGAGAGGGAAACTTCGTATATTTAAAAAAAATAATAATAAGTGCTTCTGGGATTTGCTCAAATGTGTTCCTTTTTTTACAGCTAGTAAATGGTTCATAGAGCTTCCGATGTGGCCTCCTACCAAGCAGTAAAATAAAATATTGCTGCTAAGCGAAAGGTTAGCTCAACGGCCTTCACAGAACTTTTTGCTTCTGTCACCTTAGCTCTGTAAACCTTTTACTTTGCTACAACATACAGCGGGTAAAATAAGTAGTGAACAGGTCATCGTTTTTCTAGGTAAATATATTTCCAAAGGTGCCATTGACATGAAGTTTTCACTACGTGTCAGAAACAACCCATGCACTCCATACATACAAAGAAACCAAATCAAATCAGTTCAGAAATGAAGTTATCTGTAATGAAATGGAATGACACAGGGAAAAAGTATTGAACATTCTAACTAAAATTGAATACTTCGTACAAAATCCTTTGTTAGTAATGACAGCTTCAAGACCCCTCCTGTATGGAGAAACTCGTGGCATGCATTGCATTGTCTGATTTTGGCCAATTCTTCCACACAAAGTCTTAAATCTTGCCGGTTCTGTGGGCCTCTTCTATGAACTCTGATGATCTTTAGTTTTTTCCACAGATTTTCTATTGGATTCAAGTTAGCCGATTGGCTGGGCCATTCTAGCAGCTTTATATTCTCTTTCTTGAAACCAAATTGAGAGTTTCCTTGGCTTTGTGCTAGGGATCGTTGTCTTGCAGAAATGTCCAACCTCGTTTCATCTTCATCATCCTGGTAGATGGCAGCAGATTTTTATCAAGAATATTTTGGTGTATTTTTCCATTTATCCTTCCTTCAATGTCATGAAGTTTGCCAGTACCGTATGCTGAAAAACAGCCCCACACCATGATTTTCCCACCGCCAAACCTCACTGTTGGTATGGGAGTGTTTTTAGGGTGATGTGCCATTTGACCTCCAAACATGGTGTGTATTATGGAAGCCTAAGAGTTCAGTTTTGGTCTCATCCGACCAGACTATTCTCCCAGTATTTCACAGGCTGGTCTAAATGTTGTGCACAAACTTTAAACAAGCTTCAACATGCTTTTTCTTCAGCAATGGAGTCTTGCATGGTGAGCGTGCATACAGGCCATGGCGGTTGAGTGCATTATTTATTGTTTTCTATAAAACACACTTGTACCTGCTAACCCCAGGTCTTTCTGAAGCTCTCCACAAGTGGTCCTTGGCTCTTGGACAACTCTTCTGATAATGATTTTCACTTCTCTGTCAGAAATCTTGTGATGAGCACCTGGCTGTGGCCAGTTTATGGTGAAATTATGTTCTTTCCATTACTGGATTACGGCAGCAATAGTGCTCCACTGGAACATTCAGAAGTTTAGAAATCCTTCTGTAACCAATGTCATCAGTACGTCTTGCAACAATAAAGGTTGAGAGAGCCCTTTGCTTTAACCCATCATGAGATGATTCTGGTGTGACACCTTGGTAATGAGACACCTGTACACCTGTTTTTTGGCCATCAGTTGAGACTGAACCAGCTGATATTAATTTGCACTGACAGGGGGCAGGATTGCTTTCTAATTACATATAGATTTCAGCAGGTGTCTTGGCTCTCCATGCCTTTTTGCACCTTCCTTTCTTCACATGTTCAACACTTTTTCCCAGTGTCATTCCATTTTATTACACATATCTTAATTTCTGAACATATTAGTTTTGGTTTCTTTGTATGTATGGAGTGCATGGGTTGTTCCCAACATGTGGTGAAAATTTATGTCAATAGCACCTTTAGAAATAGATTTACCTAGAAAAATGGTGACGTGCTCAATACTTCGTTTACCTGCTGCATTTCCATGCTGCTTGTTTCCCCATAGTATCAGACAATTTGCTTGCTGTAAAAACGAAATCCTACAGCCTCAGAACTCCAATCCCTAGTAACGTTGTTTATTAATTATAGGCCATTTAAACCTACTCAAAATTGGATGTAGTCACTTCCAGAGTTACTAACAGTCTCTCGCGGCACGCTTATGGCCACTAGCAGTCTCTCGCGGCACGCTTATGGCCACTAGCAGTCTCTCGCGGCACGCAGACTACCTCTGACAGTCTCCCATAGTGCACAGATGGACTCTAGCATTCTCTCACAGCATGCCAATGGCCTCTAGCAATCTCTCACAGTGTACAGGTATCAGAAAGCAGTCTCTTATAGTGTACCAATGACCTGCAGTAGTCTCTCACAGCTTGCTAAGGTCCTATAGCAGTCTCTCAGCATGCAGATGACCTCAGCAGTAACTCTGTGCATAAGTGGCCACTAGAAGTCTCACAGGGTGTCAAATGCAAATTAGGTCAGTAAAACAAGCCTTTCTCCATCAGTAGGTTTTTTGCGCTTTAGGAGAATAGATATACAGTAAAACCTTGGTTTGAGAGTAACTTGGTTTGAGAGCGCTTTGCAAGACAAGCACATTTTTAAAATAAATTTTGACTTGATATACAAGCGATGTCTTGATATACAAGTAGCGTCATGTATAAAAAAGAAGAGAGGAGCCTCTAAAGTGTAGTAATATGGTTACATTTAATGAAGGTTCAATATTTAGCAACTCACATGGTTGATGATTAAAACAGGCACATCTAAGTATGCAGGCTTCCGGGGTAGAGCTGTCCACATAGACCGTCTTCTGCACAGCCATCTTCATCATCCCTTCCCCGCTGAACTCCACAAGTGATTTAAAGCCTCACTTTCAGATCACTCTACTGCAGGCTATTCTTCCCGGTCACGATTGCATACTGACAGTGGTGAGAGTCGGTGGTTCAGAAGATGGTCTATGTGGACAGCTTTACCCCGGATGCCTGCATACTTAGATGTGCCTATTTTAATCATCAACCATGTAAGTTGCTAAATGTTGAACCTTCATTAAATGTAACCATATTGCTACACTTAGAGGAGCCTCTAATCTCTCTTATATTCTGTAGCTCTGCTAGATTTTGCTTCTAATCCCCTTGGGAAGGGTGCATATTGTGGATGGACATTTTATGGTTACACAACCTATCACATTGCTATAATCTTTGTATATAGGACTATAAACTGAAGGACTTGTGGAACGAATCATCTGAGTTTCCATTATTTCTTATGTGGAAATTCGCTTTGATATAAGAGTGCTTTGGATTACAAGCAGGTTTCCAGAACGAATTATGCTCGCAATCCAAGGTTTTACTGTACTTCTTAACCACTTAAGCCCCGGAGGATTTGGCTGCTAAACGACCAGAGGGCATTTTGCGATTCGGCACTGCGTGACTTTAACGGACAATTGCGCGGTCGTGCGACGCTGTACCGAAACGAATTTGGCGTCCTTTTTTTCCCACAAACAGAGCTTTCTTTTGGTGGTATTTGATCACCTGTGCGATTTTTTGATCACGCGCTATAAACAAAAAAAGAGCGTAAATTTTGCAAAAATAGCAATATTTTTCCCTTTTTTTTTTATATGAAATTCCCCCAAAAAAAAAATGTAAAAATCAAAATTTTTTAATATTTTCGGCCAATTTGTTTTATGCTACCTATGTTTGGTAAAAAAAAAAAATCGCAAAAAGCGTATTTTGATTGGTTTGCGCAAAAGTTATCGCGTTTACTAACAAAGGGAAAGATTTTTGTCATTTTTGTTGTTTTTTTTTTTAACGCGTAATGGCGGCGATCTGCGATTTTTTTTGCGGTACTGCGACATTGCGGCGGACAGATCGGACCCTTGACTGACATTTTTGACACTTTTGGGGTTACCAGTGACATTTCTACAGTAATCAGTGCTATACATATGCACTGTTACTGTAAAAATGCACTGGTAGTGAAGGGGTTAACTTTATTTGAGAGGGAGGGGCTGTGTGTGTCCCTAGGGGCGTGATTCTAACTGTGATTGGCTGTGGCTTCAACTGTATGCAGAGTGATCAATGGATCTACATAGTAGATCCATGTGATCAGCTCTCATACAGAGAGGAGAATGACAGGCAGCTTGTTTACACAAGCTGCCTGACTATCTCCCTCTCCCCCGCCGATCGCAGAGTGGCCGGCGGCGATCGGGTCCGCCGGTCACGCGCGCGGGGGGGTCCGTGACCACGCGGGAGCGGGAGCGCGCCTCCGGCGGCGCGCGCTCGCTCCCTAAACCCTCACAGGCGAGCGACGTAGACCTACGTCACTTTGCCTGTGAGGGGCTGACCGCCCACGTAGATAGTCGTGCGGCGGTCGGCAAGTGGTTAATGGCAAAGTCAGCTCGGACATTCCTCAGAGCCAATCCTCACCTTTAGGGGCTTGCTCACGGCTCTGTTCTGCTTGTTTATTTATTCGGTTTTGTTCTGGTTCAGGAGAATCTGGACTTTCTAACTCATCATCGGTTTCGTCATCACTGTATGGAACAACTTCATCATTCGGGCCCTGTGAATCCTCTTCGCACGTTGTATCATCATAATCTGTGTCCATGATGTCAGCAACCTGTTAAGAAGAGGAGAACAGTGTATTGAGCTAATAAACATAAAACAACAATTCAAGCCCAAATCCTGAAAATAAAAATGCAAAAAAGGTGGATTTTTATATGTTCCTGAACCAACTGTGTATCCAGAATGGCTGGTTTAAAGCACAGACCTAGCCATTTACTCCAAACTTTATACAGTGGTTTAATCATGTTGTCAATTTGGCCATCATCAGAGCAGTGCATTGAAAACTCTGCCACTATCAGGTTAATGGTGGATCCAGCAGATGCATAGTTGGCCTAGGGACATTATTTAACGATCTGTAGGTCCAGCCATTATTCTTAAAAAGATACATAAACCACTTAGCCACAACATTATGGCCACCCACCATAACCACCTAATCTTGAGGAGGTCCCCTTTTTGCCAAGACAGCCCTGATACTTCAAGACATGTACTCCAGTAGACTTATAAAAAAAAGGTATGCTGTATCTGGCACCAAACTGTCAGTAGCAGATCCTTTAGGTCATGCTGCCTTCTCCGACTTGCTTTCTTCCTATAGTGCTTTCTGGTGCAAGGTCTTCCCTGGCAATAAGTACAAAGCCATCCACATGTGTGGGTCAGCAGGATCGGTCTGCAACTATACAGATACGCAAAATACTGCGATGCACTGTGTGTTCAGACCCCTTTCTGTAAGAACTAGCCTTAACTTTTTCAGCAATTTGATCTTCCATTGGACTGAACTACATAAGCCATCCTTCACTTTCCATATGCATCAATGAGCCTTGGCTGCCTATGACCCTGTAAATCAGTTCAACAGTTTTCCTTTCTTGGATCACTTTTGGTGAATCCTGACCACTGTAGACCAGGAACATCCCACAAGAGCTGCAGTTGCTCTGACCCATTCGTCTAGCCATTACAATCTGGCCCTTGTCAAAGTCACTCAAATCACTATACTTAAAAAAACGATTAAAAAAGTGTGAACTTAAAACTGTCAGTTTCGAACTACAGAACCACACTTCTCATGGCTGCCTTGCTGTGGCAATGCATGCAACAAAATCCTCAGTTTTTGACCGGAGAGGTTACAACCAAATGGGTTTTAGTGATAACTAGCTAAAGGGTGAGCTAGAAGAGAGCTTGATTGCTTTGTATAGTAGTATATATCATTTCTCAACATTTTTACCACAGAGGAACCTCTAAAATAAATTTTAAGGTTTCTAGGATGCGTTACTATAACCAATGCATTGGGGTTCAATGGTTGGTGTTATACTGCTGGTTTTGCCAAGTCGTGCTTTCCTGGAATTATGCAGGCACCATGGGATGGGAGGTCAATTAGCCACAGCTTCAAGGAAACCCAAGAAACCATGGAACACTGGTTGACAATGGTTGGTTTGGTATAGGAAGATATAATGTACATCGAGTACCCGTAGTTGAAGGCCAGCTGTGAGGAGATCTGCCAAGGGAATTAAGAATCAGACAAAAACATGGATATCTTTGGGACACAGATTGGAAAAAAAAAAAAAGAAAAAAGAAAGATTGTTGTCAGATAGAATGTGCATGCACAGCTTGCTTTAAAGCCTTGCATTGACAGGCTTTTGTACATATCAGAAATAGTTTAACTGGAGGTCATTTAAATCTGTCAATGAATTATGAACAAGCTCAGAGGAATCTCAAACGGATGTCAAAAGCTACCTCATCAACACAGAACAATGCTTGTTGAAATTGGCCCCAAGTCATCGACCTTGAACTGAGGAGATAGGTTTGCCTCTCTGGGGGCCTTCCAGTTGGCCATTTCTGAGGGTAAGGCTCCATGTACACGGGACGCTGGAAATGGCCGTTTAGGAGCAGTTGGGCGTTTTTTTCAGAAGCCCCTGAACCCATCTACATTTTATCTTATCTGTCCATGTAAACCAGGTCGTTTAGAGTCATTTGCAGGCAGTTGCGTTCAGGGACTTTTTTTTAGAACGCAATTATTTGCGTTCCCCGGCGTTTCAAACGCACAAATGCGTCTGAACGCGTCCGAACGCGATGACCCGCGTTTAGCGTTCACGTTTTTCCATTTTAAAGGGGAATCATTTTTTTGAGCTCTAGGAACGGTTCTAAACGCAAACGCCCGCAAACGCCGCTAAACGCGGGTACAAACGCGACCGAATGGACGTTTCAAACGTCCTAAAAATTCCAGCATTCAAAGGGACTTTTAACAACGTCCCGTGTACATGGAGCCTAAGGCTTCAATGTAATCATTTGTTGACTTTTTAAAAACATTAAAAACGCACAGCCATGTAAAACACACACATTTATAATACTATCCATTACTGTCTCCAATTAATCCAATCATCACTCGCTTGCTGGACTAGAAGCACTGGTAGAACCTTCAGGAAGGCACTTCCAGGTAAATTGGTGCCTGCATCTCCCTGCTACATTCTGCATACACTCCCTTAGTCGCTACCACACTAGTGTGTCCCTTCAGAGCTGCAGGAGGACACAGAAATGAAACTTCGCCCCTGAAAAGAAGGGAGACATAGCCACAGCAGGGAGCATGGAGAGGTGTCAGACTCACTGCAGGCAGCACTGGTAAGTATTAGGAGAGCATTTTACTTAGATTTTTGGTTTAAACGTTTTTAAAATGGCTACAAAAAAAAAAAAAAAAGGTAGGCAGTTCTTGCCAAGCACCATAACAGGCAAGTTTCATATTAAGCAAAACTCCCTTCTGCATTTCTCCTCCAGCAGTGATAGTCCAGCACTGTTCCTCACCACTATTTGCTGCCGTTTGCCGCTTGTGTTGAGGTGCGCTTCAGCTCAGTCTTATCATGTAAGCAAGACACATGGAAAACTATTTTTTTCTATGTGCCCTTGCACTGAGGCAGCATAGTCATTGCAGATTGATGCAGTCCAGAGCCTCTCCCATCTTCTGGAACTCCCTATCACAGTATGTCCATTCAGCTCCCACCCAGCGAGGCCTACACCACCTCCACCTAAGAACTGTAATTGAGTAACCTCTATCAGATCATCCCCTGCAACTATTACCTTTTATACCCGCTAGCGCTCCCTTTAGATCAGGTATGTCCAACCTGCGGCCCGGAACCGCAGGCAATGCGGCCCACTGCCCCCTGAAAATTTTTTTTTTTTGCTGGGGAGGAAGGAAGTCGAGTCGGGGGGCACGGCCACAGAGGCAGCCTCGGAGGGGATCATCCACTAGTTGTGTAAAATTAGTGCTGGGGGTGGGGGGGGGGGGGCGCAGAAGCGTTTTATTACTTATATACTTTTACTAGTAGTGTATATTTTATATGAAAAGAAGAGGGGAGAAGCGCTCCAAGTGCAGACAATTTATTGCAGATAACAAGGCAGGTGATATACACTCACTAGACATGAAGACTGAAAAGCTGTATGTGTCAAAGCAATCCTGCAGCCATCCTCTGGAGGGTGTCCTCTGGTCACAGGAAGCCGTATGCAGTACTGTCACTGGCGGTGGGAGGGAAGAAAGCCGGCTGTCTCCCACAACATCAGCGGTGAGCGGTCAAGCGGCTCGGATCTGCGGTTCCGTGTTGCGAGTGATGGATGGAGGCACTCTCACCCACAGGGATGGTGGGATCTGTCCGATGTGTTACGGCATGCACGACGCGTTTCTGAGCATGCGCGGGGTCCTCTGCACCCGGCGCGCTCTTTCATCAGGTGCTAGAGTGCCGTAGTCTCTGTGGGGCTTTATGTAGTGCTGAACAAGAGGATAATTAGGCACAGCTGAAGTAAGGGGATGGCAACCGCCCACAGCACTGAGCAATAACCTAACCAATCAAACATTTTTGTAGCAATGGGAGAGATTAAAAACAACTTAGAAGTGGAGTGTGATCGGTCGGCTGCCCTTAAATACACATGTATGTGGGCTAGACAACCGCTTATCACAGTGATAGCAAACAATTAGGCAATACAAAACATATAATAAATGTAAAATAGGGGTAAGCCTGGGTTCATCAAGGCTTATGAAGAACATGTAAAAACGTTCCAGGTTTAAAATGATACAATTATAAAAATAAAAAAGTTAATAAAAAGCATCTTTAAAAGGTATATTTTAAGAGCTAATGCATAATACCTATACAGGCTGTGGTATGGAGAAACATATAAGCAAATGAAACAATAAAAGGAGGAAGGGGGAGGGGGGGGGGGGAGTAAAAAAGCCTTATATATTGGATAAGAAAATGGAGGATGGATATAACCCATATATAGGTGTACATATGTATATCCTAATAATTATATTTTCTGTATAAAGGATTTTTATATGGATTACCAACTACGGTACCACATGTATGATATATAGGGGAATAAGCCTTCTGATTGCTCAGTAGGTAAACCTTATAAAGTTTGTATAAAAGATTTATATACCAGAACCAGGGCCAAAGTGTATATATTAAAAAATCATCTGATATGATGTGATGAAAAAATAATAAAGACCAACAGAAAACCCTGATAATGATTATAAAATAGTGTGCACGTCTACTTCTTCATTTAACCCTCGAGGAGCGAGAACATCTAACGTATAGATCCAGAAAGTCTCTCGCATACATAATTTGGAAAATCGTTCTCCCTCCGGCAAGTCTTTGGGAATCGATTCGATAACCCAAATTTTTAGTCCCTCGGTGGATTTTCCGTGGACTTCTGAAAAATGTCGAGGGACACTATGAAGGTCACATCCACCTTCAATAAGACGGCGATGTTTGCCGAATCGTTGTCTGACTGGTCTGATGGTTCGACCTACATAGAGCAACTGGCAGGGACATATCAGACAATACACCACATAGTCTGTGGAACAGTTGAAAAAATTGTCCAAGACATAGGTTTTGTCATTATGTGTAAAGTTCTTTTGGCCATGTTGCACAAAACTACACATTTTGCATAACTTTTTACGGCAGGCATACATGCCTTTCAGGGGGATCATCCATGACGGATGATTAGTGGCCTTGATGTTCTTTAATTTGCTGGGTGCTATTTTGTTTTTCAAGGTGGTAGCCCTCCTATAAGTCACTTTTGGCTTGTCCAAAATGACCGAGTTCAAGTGGGGGTCTTGTTTTAGGATATCCCAGTGTTTTGATAGAATTTTTTCCATTTTTCTATACTGACAATGGAACTTAGTGACAAAACGAACAGGATGATATTCGCTCTTGGCCCTAGAACTAGGATGTTTCCCTGGAAGATAGGCCTCATAGGCTGAGTTTACCAAATCATCAGGGTAGCCCTTCTCTGAGAATTTTTTAAGTGTTTACTTTGAGTTAGATAATCTCCATCTCTGGTACAGTTCTGTCGAAGTCGACAGAACTGGCCTTTTGGTATATTTTTCGTCCATTGGGGGTGATGGCAACTCTTATAATGGAGATATGAATTACCTCCCGTGGGTTTGATATAATTTTTGGCATGTATCTGATGTAGCTCATGTCCCAATTCCAGATCTAAAAAAGGCATAGAATCTGGATGTGAGACTGACGTGAACGATAGACCCAAAGAGTTGTTATTGCAGTGGCTGACAAAACCGTCAATCTGGGATGCGGAACCATCCCAGATGACGATAATGTCGTCAATATACCGCCCAAAAAAAACGATGTGTTGAGCAAATGGATTATTCTGCCAAATGTATCTAAGTTCCCAATAGCCCATGGTCAGATTCGCATATGAAGGAGCAAAGTTAGCTCCCATGGCTGTGCCATTTATCTGCAGATAAAACGTGTCCTCAAACTGAAAAATAGTTGTGGGTTAGGCAGAAATGTGTCGCCTCCAAAATAAAGGAAACTTGGTCATGATGTACGAAAGAATCTAGTAGGAGAAAATGTTGTAATGCTTGTAAGCCTATACTATGGGGGATAGATGTATACAAGGAGCTAACATCTAAAGATAGCCACGAGTAACTATCTTCCCATCTATATGGCGTAATCTGCTCCAATAGGTGGCTCGAGTCTCGTATGTACGATTGCAGACTTTGGGCCAAGGGCTGTAAAAAGACATCAATAAACTGTGAGAGGCCACTAGTGACGCTATTCATTGCTGCAACGATAGGTCTCCCTGGGGGATGAAGGGGGTCTTTATGAACCTTTGGCAGGTGGTAGAAATATGGAGTATTATAATACTCCTTTTTCAAAAAGGCCGCCTCATCCTTATTCACTTTTTTGGATAGTGCAGAACCTACCAGTTGTTCGACCTCAATTTTATATATGGGCAATGGGTCTTTTGAGAGCCTCAAGTATGTTTTTTGGTCACTTAATAGTCGAAGGGCTTCGTTCACGTAATCAGTTTTATTCTGTAGGACAATGCCCCCACCTTTGTCTGCAGATTTAATAATAAGATCAGGGTTATCAGAGAATCTCTTAAGGGCCTGGGATTCGCCATGATGGAGATTAAGGTGGGAGTATTTGCTCTGTTTTGATGTATCTGAACACATGGCTTGCAGGTCAGCAAAGACTGTCCTATAATAAGTTTCTAGGTACGGGCCTTTTGAGCGTGTGGGATAAAACACGGATTTAGGCCATAAGTCCGTATGGGTATAGTGTGGCGACTCCGGGAGATGCTGAGTATATAACAGTATATCAGGGTCCAGATCGTCATCCTCACAGGGATCATAAGAAAGAAAAAAAGAAAAAATTATAGACGAGGATGTAGAGGAGGTAAACGAATTACCAAAAATAAACTCCAAACAACGGAGACTATAAAGATTTTTACTCTTTCCTCCGTCCAGTTAAATCAGGATGATATGTCCTTATTACATAAAGGCCTAAGTTTTGCCCCTACCTCCTTCCCTAACTCCTTTTTACTATTTCGTGATTTAAATAAGTTTATACGCAACCTTACATTGAAGCGTTATTTCAATATAAAGGCCAAACAGGCTGATACCAGCTCCCTCACTGACAATGTAGACACCAATGCCCCTACCCCAACTGATGAGATTTTTCCTGGCAGTCCCTTTAGCACTTATGATCCCTGTGAGGATGACGATCTGGACCCTGATATACTGTTATATACTCAGCATCTCCCGGAGTCGCCACACTATACCCATACGGACTTACGGCCTAAATACGTGTTTTATCCCACACGCTCAAAAGGCCCGTACCTAGAAACTTATTATAGGACAGTCTTTGCTGACCTGCAAGCCATGTGTTCAGATACATCAAAACAGAGCAAATACTCCCACCTTAATCTCCATCATGGCGAATCCCAGGCCCTTAAGAGATTCTCTGATAACCCTGATCTTATTATTAAATCTGCAGACAAAGGTGGGGGCATTGTCCTACAGAATAAAACTGATTACGTGAACGAAGCCCTTCGACTATTAAGTGACCAAAAAACATACTTGAGGCTCTCAAAAGACCCATTGCCCATATATAAAATTGAGGTCGAACAACTGGTAGGTTCTGCACTATCCAAAAAAGTGAATAAGGATGAGGCGGCCTTTTTGAAAAAGGAGTATTATAATACTCCATATTTCTACCACCTGCCAAAGGTTCATAAAGACCCCCTTCATCCCCCAGGGAGACCTATCGTTGCAGCAATGAATAGCGTCACTAGTGGCCTCTCACAGTTTATTGATGTCTTTTTACAGCCCTTGGCCCAAAGTCTGCAATCGTACATACGAGACTCGAGCCACCTATTGGAGCAGATTACGCCATATAGATGGGAAGATAGTTACTCGTGGCTATCTTTAGATGTTAGCTCCTTGTATACATCTTTCCCCCATAGTATAGGCTTACAAGCATTACAACATTTTCTCCTACTAGATTCTTCCCTACATCATGACCAAGTTTCCTTTATTTTGGAGGCGACACATTTCTGCCTAACCCACAACTATTTTCAGTTTGAGGACACGTTTTATCTGCAGATAAATGGCACAGCCATGGGAGCTAACTTTGCTCCTTCATATGCGAATCTGACCATGGGCTATTGGGAACTTAGATACATTTGGCAGAATAATCCATTTGCTCAACACATCGTTTTTTTTGGGCGGTATATTGACGACATTATCGTCATCTGGGATGGTTCCGCATCCCAGATTGACGGTTTTGTCAGCCACTGCAATAACAACTCTTTGGGTCTATCGTTCACGTCAGTCTCACATCCAGATTCTATGCCTTTTTTAGATCTGGAATTGGGACATGAGCTACATCAGATACATGCCAAAAATTATATCAAACCCACGGGAGGTAATTCATATCTCCATTATAAGAGTTGCCATCACCCCCAATGGACGAAAAATATACCAAAAGGCCAGTTCTGTCGACTTCGACAGAACTGTACCAGAGATGGAGATTATCTAACTCAAAGTAAACACTTAAAAAATTCTCAGAGAAGGGCTACCCTGATGATTTGGTAAACTCAGCCTATGAGGCCTATCTTCCAGGGAAACATCCTAGTTCTAGGGCCAAGAGCGAATATCATCCTGTTCGTTTTGTCACTAAGTTCCATTGTCAGTATAGAAAAATGGAAAAAATTCTATCAAAACACTGGGATATCCTAAAACAAGACCCCCACTTGAACTCGGTCATTTTGGACAAGCCAAAAGTGACTTATAGGAGGGCTACCACCTTGAAAAACAAAATAGCACCCAGCAAATTAAAGAACATCAAGGCCACTAATCATCCGTCATGGATGATCCCCCTGAAAGGCATGTATGCCTGCCGTAAAAAGTTATGCAAAATGTGTAGTTTTGTGCAACATGGCCAAAAGAACTTTACACATAATGACAAAACCTATGTCTTGGACAATTTTTTCAACTGTTCCACAGACTATGTGGTGTATTGTCTGATATGTCCCTGCCAGTTGCTCTATGTAGGTCGAACCATCAGACCAGTCAGACAACGATTCGGCAAACATCGCCGTCTTATTGAAGGTGGATGTGACCTTCATAGTGTCCCTCGACATTTTTCAGAAGTCCACGGAAAATCCACCGAGGGACTAAAAATTTGGGTTATCGAATCGATTCCCAAAGACTTGCCGGAGGGAGAACGATTTTCCAAATTATGTATGCGAGAGACTTTCTGGATCTATACGTTAGATGTTCTCGCTCCTCGAGGGTTAAATGAAGAAGTAGACGTGCACACTATTTTATAATCATTATCAGGGTTTTCTGTTGGTCTTTATTATTTTTTCATCACATCATATCAGATGATTTTTTAATATATACACTTTGGCCCTGGTTCTGGTATATAAATCTTTTATACAAACTTTATAAGGTTTACCTACTGAGCAATCAGAAGGCTTATTCCCCTATATATCATACATGTGGTACCGTAGTTGGTAATCCATATAAAAATCCTTTATACAGAAAATATAATTATTAGGATATACATATGTACACCTATATATGGGTTATATCCATCCTCCATTTTCTTATCCAATATATAAGGCTTTTTTACTCCCCCCCCCCTCCCCCTTCCTCCTTTTATTGTTTCATTTGCTTATATGTTTCTCCATACCACAGCCTGTATAGGTATTATGCATTAGCTCTTAAAATATACCTTTTAAAGATGCTTTTTATTAACTTTTTTATTTTTATAATTGTATCATTTTAAACCTGGAACGTTTTTACATGTTCTTCATAAGCCTTGATGAACCCAGGCTTACCCCTATTTTACATTTATTATATGTTTTGTATTGCCTAATTGTTTGCTATCACTGTGATAAGCGGTTGTCTAGCCCACATACATGTGTATTTAAGGGCAGCCGACCGATCACACTCCACTTCTAAGTTGTTTTTAATCTCTCCCATTGCTACAAAAATGTTTGATTGGTTAGGTTATTGCTCAGTGCTGTGGGCGGTTGCCATCCCCTTACTTCAGCTGTGCCTAATTATCCTCTTGTTCAGCACTACATAAAGCCCCACAGAGACTACGGCACTCTAGCACCTGATGAAAGAGCGCGCCGGGTGCAGAGGACCCCGCGCATGCTCAGAAACGCGTCGTGCATGCCGTAACACATCGGACAGATCCCACCATCCCTGTGGGTGAGAGTGCCTCCATCCATCACTCGCAACACGGAACCGCAGATCCGAGCCGCTTGACCGCTCACCGCTGATGTTGTGGGAGACAGCCGGCTTTCTTCCCTCCCACCGCCAGTGACAGTACTGCATACGGCTTCCTGTGACCAGAGGACACCCTCCAGAGGATGGCTGCAGGATTGCTTTGACACATACAGCTTTTCAGTCTTCATGTCTAGTGAGTGTATATCACCTGCCTTGTTATCTGCAATAAATTGTCTGCACTTAGAGCGCTTCTCCCCTCTTCTTTTTGTCTATACAGATTCTTCCTCCTCATCTGTGGAAGAGCAGCTCAGTGCCCACGGACTTTATCCCTTTTAGGATCATCAACCTATTTATGGTATCCCATTGTCCCCTATTGTATGGTACCATTTTATGCCTATGTCTATTTGCAGCTACAACCTTTTTTATTGCCTGTGTTTTTTTTTTTTTCCCCTTCCCTCCCCTCCCCCCCCCCTCCCTGGATTCAGCTGCTTATTAGTTCTGTTCATCCACCCTTCATATGCTGGAGGTCTTCGTAGCGCTCTGTGTTTTGTTTTTTATATTTTATATGAGGCCCGAGAAAATTTCTCTACACTCAATGTGGCCCAGAGAAGCCAAAAGGTTGGACACCCATGCTTTAGATTGTAAGCTCCATGAGCAGGGCCCTCCTATTCCTTCTGTATTGAACTGTATTGTAATTGTACTGTCCTCCTTTATATTGTAAAGTGCTGCGTAAACTGTTGGTGCTATATAAAATCCTATATATCAATATTAATAACAAAGGTATAAAAAAGCCATAAAGGGCATCTGTACTAAAGTTGGCCATATACCAGTAGAATTTTATTAGAAAAAAATTGTTTTTAGAACGGTTGCAAATTTTTTTTCCATTTAAAAGGGTCCAATCGGTATTCATTTTCGATTGTAGTGTAGAAGTAAACCAGTGGAGAAGCATTTACAGAAACATGTACATGTTCATCCTGAAATTGAACACAGAATTCACAACACATTTGCGTGGCCATCAAATTCAAATTAAGATTTTTTATACAAAATGTGTTGAGTCCATAATGGTACTATGAAATGCTCTAATTAAAGATTATTCTTTTTTTTTTTCCATTCAAATAAATTTCTACCCGTGTTTCTGATCTCTTAACATAATCCCAAAAGCAAACATCTAGGACCATTTTTAGATTCATCCAGAAAAATATATGGAAAAGGAAATCCATTCAAACATTACAGTGGAAAAATAAGAAAGGAAAAAAAAAAAAAAAAAAAAGCTTTGTTCAGCAGAACAATGGACACTTGCACACTCCCTGAGCAATTGTAAAGGAGGACTTTTCATAAAATGAAAAGAGTAGAGCCTTGAGTAAATAATTTAACAGATTAAATATTAACTTGAGTCATATACTCCCATTGTACAAGGCTCTTCAAACCAGCAATCTGGAGACACTATGCACAGGTTATCGGTACTGAATGAAAAAGTAATCAGTCTCTACAGACCCAGCCAAAACAAGAGCCGCACTACAATGCTGGGCGCACAAAGGCTTGCGCTATGACAAAAAGGGGGCAAAATCATTTCAAGGGTGGAGGAGGGGAATGGCAAAGGACCTATGACGTGTCCACTCCTAGGAACAAGAAATTCAAGACCAAGGCCGCACAATAGCGATTATACTGCATTCTAAGTAACTTTGACAGCGCACACAATTCCCTACAGATTGCATTACAACCTGAAATCTCAGGATTGGGGACATTTGTTTCCTTTTTGTACTCAGGTCAAACATGAACTTTAAGGCCTCATGCACAATGCAGCCATGAAAAAAAAAAAAAAAAAAAGAGCCAGTTTTACATGTTTGAGTTTTTTTTTTCTTTTACTTTTTGCCTCTGCATGCTCCTCTATGTTAGCCTTTGTGTCCATGCACAGGTGTTCAAATACACTAGCATTTAGAGGCCAAAAAAACAACATCATACCTTTCCTGGTGGTGTGGTTGTTGCAAATATGTGCACGAGATACGCGTAGACAAATCCAGGTCGCCATGGCGACAAGACGTTTCGCCTGGGCTGCCGCCCGAATGCTCCCCACATCTCGTGCACACCCCCTGCCCCCCCTCTCGATATGTATCCTTGCCTCCACTTGCCCACCTGCGGGCCCGGAACTGGCATAGCGGGTGCCACCGGGTAGAAGGGAGGGAGGAGAGCAGACACATGTTCACTCTACTGCCCTTCTAGTTGTTGACCCAGTGACATCACTCCCGGGTACCCAATGACAGTTCCCCCGGGCCATGAAAGCAGGGAAAGAATGTAATGCAGTGTGATGTGCATTGCATTACATTCAGTGGAGTACAGAGGAGACATGCAGGCTGTTTTAAACCCTGATAAAAAAAAAAAAGATTTCATCAAATTGGGACCTTTTGTCCCTTATGCGATAAAAAATTATTATTATTTTTTTTTTAATTGTAAAAAATTACACCCAACCCCATGAAATCCCCCCCCCCCCCCCACATATATGCACGTACAAAAGGTAAACATATTTGGCGGGGCGTCTACATCTGAAAATGTCGATTGTGATACACGTTCCCTATTGCCGCGCACGCCGGAATGAGAGCAATAATTCTAGCACCAGATCTCCTTCATAACACTAAACTGATGAGCTATAGGGGGCTTTTAAAGTATCACCTATGGAAAATAAAGTGTACTGACAGGTTTAAGGTTGGACATGTTGGGTATCTATTTACTCGTTGCAACCTCTGCTTTTATATTTTACAAAAAAATAGGCTAAATTTATTTGTATTTTATTTTTTTGTGAAAGCTTATAGAGGTTGTAAACCCAAACATTTATTTTTTTAACCTGAAAGAGAAACAAATAATGAGCTAGTATGCATTGCATACTAGCTCATTATGAAATACTTACCTTACAACGAGCCCCCGCCGTGCCGCCCGCTTACGGGATCGCGGCATCCGGCTGATTGGCTGGAGCCGCGATGACGTCGCGCACGCGCGCGGGAGCCGACGGTCACGGCACGGGGCTCTGAAGGAACGGCACCAGCGGCCGTTCCTTCAGAGCGCATGCGCCAGTGATGTCACTGGCTGGATGTAAGGTAAATATCTCCTAAACGGTACATGTTTAGTAGATATTTACAGTACCTATAGGTAAGCCTCATCATAGGCTTACCTATAGGTAAAAGTTGCAGAGGAGGGTTTACTTCCTCTTTAACTTTAATTTTGTGTTTCCTAGACTTTTGCGGCAATATCGCAACCTAAAAAATTGGAACTACCATTATTTTATTCTCTAGGGTGTCCGCTTTCTGAAAATATATCATGGATTGGGAGGTAATCTTTTGGCCTAAAGTTTTTTTTTTTTCCTACATGTTCAAAAACCGCAAAACCGGCTCTGGCTGTGAAAGGGTTAAAGGATAATTTCACCTTCGGGAACACGTTACGTTACATGTTCCACCGTAAGGTTAGTTAAAAAAAAAAAAAAAAAAAAAAGGGACCGGTATAAATTTTTTGGCTGGCTCCTAGACTCAAAGCTAATTTGTCAAGCCCTGGCAGAGTGCTATACAATCGTAAGCAGTTTGTCTGTGTTTTAAGTCACAATGTCTGGTAATTACCATTAGTTGGCTTTTATACGGCAGTCTCTTTGGTGATCACCTGGTACCCCGGAGACAGAACAGGTTTTTTTGGAGCAGGTCATCTTCCTGGCACACCCCTGTACACCGTTTGCTTTCAAAAAGGTGCCATTATGGAATGGAGGGTTGTAAAACACAGTTGTGCAAGACTTAATGAAAGCCTCAGAGACTGGCCACTGCTCAAGTAATGCTGTGTTTTATACAGTAGCATACCCCTGAGGACAGAGTGCTAATCACTTCCATCGCTGCTCTATTTAATGAAGACCCCAGGGACCTAGCAGGTAAACGTGGCTCAGGGCTGGACTACAGGGCAATTTTTTTTTCCTATCTATTCAGCCACTTCCCTCTATATGCACCCTAGCGATATCTGCATACAATTTCCCAGGGCAGATTTCTGGATGGTGACAACATTCAGACCTTGGTGTCCTAGTAGTAGAGTTGCGTCTTTCATTAACATGTACCCATACACCTAAATTCAAATGAAATAGCTGGCAATGCACTAAAATGTAAAAAAAAAAAAAAAAAACACCACGTCTTGCACCAGTTTTGGCAACACAGTGTCACCCAACAGTAGTGCGTTGTGGTGCACTGCAAGAAATGTTTGACTGAGCCGTCTTGCCTTAATAAAAAAGCAAGGTAAATGACATTCAAACAAACCAATATAGGCAACCTGCTTCCACATGCAAAGCACCACACTGGAAACATTGCTGCAACTTTTGTTTTAGACGCGACTTTGAAAATCAGTGTAGGGAATGAATATTGGCACCACACCTTCGTTTTCTTCAGAGATGTATAGTAACTAAGTAGAACTACTTCACTACTGTAATTAAGTACCGAAAGGCGGTATCTGTACTTTCCTAGAGTAGAATTTTTATCTCCTACTTCCACTTTTACTTCACTACATTTTTTCGATGATTTCAATACTTCTACTCCGATATTTTTTTTTTGTGCTGCATAGTTACTCGTTACTATTATAAAAATTACCACTGCCAGAACAGTAGATGGCAGGTTTCATGAAGCTCAAAACATGTGTATTATCAGCACATACGAAAATAAAAGCTACTGTATGTATAAATAAAAGCTGCATTTGAAATAAAAAACAATATGATGTTCAAACTTTTGACTTCTTTCTTCAATAACTACATAACAGTACTTGTACTTTTACTTTCAGTACTTGAGTAGCAAATTTTTTTTTTCAAAACTACTGGTACTTTTACTTTCAGTACTTGAGTAGCAAATTTTTTTAAAAAACTACTTGCAATACTTAAGTACAAAAAATGTTGAATACTTTAGTACTTCTACTCAAGTCACTTTTTGGTCGAGCACTTGTACGTTTACTCAAGTATGGGTTTTGAGTACTTTATACAACTCTGGTTTTCTTACATCAGCTAGAGCTGGTCAGTCGTTCACTATTTTCAGCCAAATCTCAGAAATCATCCTGAGGGTATATTCAACACCAAGCCAACTGTTTTGGGTCTAGCAGAGGCATCTACATCTCCAGCCCTACAACCCTCCAAAACGTTAGGGTCCTTTCACATGGACTTTCTGCCCGGCGAACTCCCGTGTTGCTCAGCGGGGGATCGATTTGCCGAACCCAGCTGAGCAGTCAGATGACTGGTCAGTCTCCGCTCTGTGTGCAGAGACGGACCTATGAAGAGAGAACACCGCTCAGGCTAGTCAAAGTCCACAATTCAAGGTGGGTGCTGAACCTCGGCTCGCCACCAGAAGCATGAAAGAAGAAAATGGTCGCACACCACCACAGAATCCAGTACTGTCCTACCCTGCTGTACCTTGTACCACTCATGTGAATAAAGAACTTTTCTTCATTGGATTCTGTGATGGTGTACGACCATTTTCTTCTTTCACGCAGAGACGGACCTGACAGTGCCCCGCTCTCCTCTATGGGAGGTCGGATGAAAATGGAAAACTGGTCAGTTTTCATTTGTTCTCATCTGATCCGATCCTCCAGACGGATGGAAAATAGGGTTACCATCCGTCTAGATTTTAAGGACAGGATCAGATCAGATAGGTGTCAGCAGACAGGTCACTGCTGACATCCGCTGCTCCATAGGGGTGCATGGAACATCGGATCAGGTCCGCCTGAAAAACTGACAGGTGGACCGGATAAGAAAGTCCATGTGAAAGAGGCCTTAAAGAAAATTGTCCTTGGGACTTGTTTGGAGAGAACTAAATACTAACATATAAGATATAAAAAAGTAGATCACCAAGGATCATTTATACAATTGGTCACGCACTGATTCTACAAGGTAAAGACACTTCAAACAGCCTCATTTCTAGAGAGATGCAATATTATTATACAGGATTTATATAGCGCCAACAGTATGGGCAGCTCGTTACAACATGGATCATAAAGACTCCGTGCGTTTCGTCAATCACAGTTCACTTCATCAAGAGTTTTAGTCCCCGTTCACACTAAGGCGACCTGGTCGCCTCACAGGTTGCCGTAGGTCGCCTCCCATAGGGAAGCTGTGGACCCGTTCTAATAGGAGCGACACAAGTCGCTCAGACTTAGAAAAAGGGTCCGGAGCTTCTTTGGGGCGACCTGGAGGCGACCGCCATAGACTTCAATGTTATGAAGTCCGTGGCGGCCACCTCAGAGGTCGCGGTGCGAAGTAGCGTCGCTTGTATGTGAACGGGGCCTTGATGTTACTGACAGGGTGTCTGTGGAATAAATAAGTATACTCAAAAAAAATAAATAAATAAACCCTTTAACTACTTCAATACCACTGGATGTCATACGACGTCCTGGGCTTGGATTGGGGATATCTGAACGATGGGTGCAGCTGCAGACACCAGATATAAATTTTTTTAACCAGCGATTCCCTGCACAGTAAGAACAGCTGCTGTTCAGCTGCTTGAGTGTACTTACAGGCGGCAGGAGGAGACGCCCCCTCCATCCCACCAGTGCTTCTACCAGCTTGCCCGTGCAACCACCACCACCAGTTGAACAGAAAAAATAAATCATCATCATGTATGGCCTGTCCTGACGAAGGGGCATGCATGCATTGAACGCTAGCACCACCGGATGTGATGAGGGAGATGCTGTGACGCCAACAGGACACCAGGAAGTGCCAGAAGCCACTGACAGCCAGGACACAGGGCTGTCTACACCTCTCCTGCCTCCCGTGCAGTGGATTGGATGACTTGCAGTAAAGCCTGCTTTCCTATCACTCATGTGAGTGCATTACCTTTTATGCCAATAAAGTATTATTTTAATACTACACTCAGGTGGCGCTGCTCTGTTCTCCCTCTTTTATTTATGGCCTGTCCAAGTGTCTAAGCTTTTAATGCTGAATGTGAGCCTACTAAAAACAAAAACATATTGCAGCTTAGCAGTCCGTAAAAGTGGACCTTCACTCCCTAAATCATTTGAAGCTCTGTGCATGACCACCCTCCTCCCTCAAATATAAAAATCTTTTATTTTTTTTTTACAAAATTTAGCTACAGCCCCACTAACTCGCCCTCATTCTCACCTAGGCGAAAAATGACAAGTTCTTGCAGTCAAAGCCTCTTGGGATTCCACATCACATATCCCTGGAGGAAGCAGGAGTAGGGAATAACAGCAGCTGGTGGGTGGAGCTGTAGTCATCGGTGGCCCGCCCGCTGCTGAACCAGGCAGTGTGAGTCAACCAGGTTCCGACAACTATTGAGGACCACAATAGCAGTGTGAGACCAGTCTGCTGCAGCTGATCAGTGGCTCACAGTAGGACAATGCTGGATCCACTAGGAAGGTGGGTATCTGAACCTAGGGCAACACTGCACAACAGGTTACTCTTTATTATGGAGGTGGCATTTGTCTTTTTTAGGCTTTCCCTCTTTATTTTACCCAGTTATCCTGATATCACTTTTTATCTGTCCCTTTGTAACTACACTCACTTCTCCACAGTATTTTTTGGGGGCAGCCATAAATGTCACAGGTCTGCCTTTAGTCTTCTCCATGACATGGTAGAAAGTTGGGACTAATAGTTTAAACAAGAAAGAATATGATGTTTGTGCTTCCTATTAAGCTTACGGGAAGTGACGAGAACAAAGTATTTGTGTGAAAGATAAACAGGTATTTTCTATACTGTGGGGGAGAGAAGCATTTAAAAGCGCAACTCCACTTTTGTTGAGAAAAACACATTCCCCTTTGGGTGATCTTTGAACATTGCAAGGATTATAACAAACTTTGTTGCAAACTCCTACCTTTTGTTATTCTGAAAAAAAAAAAAAAAAAATCACTGTTTGTTCCTCTGTGCTAAGTGGGTCCAATAGGAGTGGCTTCAAAATTATCAATTAGCTGTGCATCTGCAGAGCACTAATGAGGAAATCTGCTGGGCCTGCATCCCTTTAGACGTGTTCCTAATGGGAGTATCTCACCAAAAATGACATTTTGTTGCAGGGGATGCCAGAAATCGGACTTGAATTTTAGGCAGACTTCTGGGAAAAATCAGTGAGCCAAATCACATAAGCAGGAAAGCAGGCGTGTTCAGTACACATTCTGCATTGCATTTTCAGAAAATTACAGTGACTGCAGATTGAAAAGGAAAGGTCATTTTTAATAACATTCAATTACAATAGGACTCGTGTCACAATTGTATATGCTATATTGTTTTTAAGTGGAGTTACCCTTAACTTATCCAATTCCCTGCTCCTCCAACAGATGGCGCTGCCCCATGATCCAGGTGTGAACTGCCCCTTGGCATTAACACATGGCTAGGGTTCCTGCATCGATCTTGATTACATCGGGACCTTAGACTGCAGGAGCATAGGGAAGAAGATACTGCAGGGACCAATCTAACAGCATAAAGGAGCAGGTAAGTAGATCTTTTCTATGCCCCATTTCAAGGGATCATTTTTGAGTTTCCCCAGAGTTGGACTTTAAGCAGATCTTCCCTATCATCCAATGTCCTTCAATCACTGGGACAAAGTGATGGGAAATGCCCTCATTGGCATTACAGACCACAGTAAAATAAAATCAGATAAAAAGTTCCATCTCATACCCACTCCATCTACAGAATTAAAAAAAGTTTTTGTTGCAGTTTATCTTAATTGTCAGCCCGGAGTTCCATTCTACAGTGCCCTTTGTTATAGAGGTATACTTGATCAGAACAGCGTGTAAAATATTTACTCTGCCTCTCGCTGTCAGTGTGAATATATCGGTGGATCAGTGTAGCCACGTGTTATTCTTTGGGCCTACCACTGCTTATTAATTATTCAGCAGAAGTAGTTGTGTGTTCACGTCTTCAATTATTTATAATTAGTTCAAACTGTTGGGTGAAGTCTTTGGAAGCTCCTGACCAGGAAAAGCCCACTACAGCTTCCTAAATGAGAGCAGCATGACATGGTGTGCAGCTGCCGGTCATCTTTTCCAGCACTAGAAAAAAGACTTTAAAGGATTTATAAACCTGTTAGTTTACCTGTGCAGACTCTACTGTTCTCAATGCAAAATTATATTATAAATATATATATATATATATATATATATATATATATATATACACACACACTTTATTAAAAAGTTCACCTGTGCATAAAAACAAAGTATACATTCTTTCATTTTTTCCTAGAAAAATGATAAAAAGGTAGGATATTCTCAGCAAATTTTCTATATATATATATATATATATATATATATATATATATATATATATATATATATATATATATATATATATATAATACACACACACACACAGTGCCTTGCGAAAGTATTCGGCCCCCTTGAACTTTGCGACCTTTTGCCACATTTCAGGCTTCAAACAAAGATATAAAAAACTGTAATTTTTTGTTAACAATCAACAATAAGTGGGACACAATCATGAAGTGGAACGAAATTTATTGGATATTTCAAACTTTTTTAACAAATAAAAAACAAAAAAAAAATTGGGCGTGCAAAATTATTCAGCCCCTTTACTTTCAGTGCAGCAAACTCTCTCCAGAAGTTCAGTGAGGATCTCTGAATGATCCAATGTTGACCTAAATGACTAATGATGATAAATAGAATCCACCTGTGTGTAATCAAGTCTCTGTATAAATGCACCTGCACTGTGATAGTCTCAGAGGTCCATTTTAAAGCGCAGAGAGCATCATGAAGAACAAGGAACACACCAGTCAGGTCCGAGATACTGTTGTGGAGAAGTTTAAAGCCAGATTTGGATACAAAAAGATTTCCCAAGCTTTAAACATCCCAAGGAGCACTGTGCAATCAGAGATGCAGCCAAGAGGCCCATGATCACTCTGGATGAACTGCAGAGATCTACAGCTGAGGTGGGAGACTCTGTGCATAGGACAACAATCAGTCGTATACTGCACAAATCTGGCCTTTATGGAAGAATGCCAAGAAGAAAGCCATTTCTTAAAGATATCCATAAAAAGTGTCGTTTAAAGTTTGCCACAAGCCACCTGGGAGACACACCAAACATGTGGAAGAAGGTGCTCTGGTCAGATGAAACCAAAATCAAAACTTTTTGTCAACAATGCAAAACATTATGTTTGGCGTAAAAGCAACACAGCTCATCACCCTGAACACGCCATCCCCACTGTCAAACATGGTGGTGGCAGCATCATGGTTTGGGCCTGCTCTTCTTCAGCAGGGACAGGGAAGATGGTTAAAATTGATGGGAAGATAGATGGAGCCAAATACAGGACCATTCTGGAAGAAAACCTGATGGAGTCTGCAAAAGACCTGAGACTGGGACGGAGATTTGTCTTCCAACAAGACAATGATCCAAAACATAAAGCAAAATCTACAATGGAATGGTTCACAAACAAACATATCCAGGTGTTAGAATGGCCAAGTCAAAGTCCAGACCTGAATCCAATCGAGAATCTGTGGAAAGAACTGAAAACTGCTGTTCACAAACGCTCTCCATCCAACCTCACTGAGCTTGAGCTGTTTTGCAAGAAGGAATGGGCAAAAATGTCAGTCTCTCGATGTGCAAAACTGATAGAGACATACCCCAAGCGACTTACAGCTGTAATCGCAGCAAAAGGTGGCGCTACAAAGTATTAACTTAAGGGAAAAAAAATTGCATATTAGATTGTATTTTTGTGCACGAATATTCACAAAAGTGTATTTTTTCCAAAATATTTGCATTTAAAAAACCGTTGCGCAAATATGGAGTTACATAGTAGTTGAGGTTAAATAAAGACAATAGTCCATCCAGTTCAACCTGTGCAGGTGTTAATCATTTCCCATACCCCTTAAGGTTTTTATCCTTGGGATGTACGTCCAAGAGTCATTTAAAAGTAGTCATACTTCCCACAGTTACTACCGTTTCTGGTAGAGAATTCCACAGTCTTGTGGCCCTTACTGTAAAGAACCCCCTGCGTAGCCTGAGGTTAAAACGCTTCTCCTCCAATCTCATTGTATGGCCTCGTGTCCTCATGCAATCCTTGCAACTGAGTAGTTTTTTTTCTATGCTCTGATCACTGTTGAAGTTTTTGTAAATTGCTATCATGTCCCATCTCAGGCGTCTCTTTTCTAGGGAAAGAATAAATCAATCATTTCTAAACGCTCTTCGTAATTAAGGTCCTCTAATCCCCTAATACGTTTTGTTGCCCTTCTCTTTACTCTCTCCAGCTCCAACACATCCTTTCGGATGACTGGTGACCAGAACTGGACAGCATACTCCAGATGTGGTCGGACCAGTGATTTGTAAAGTGGAAGGATTATAGCTTTGTCTCTGGAATACATCCCCTTCCTTATGCATGCTAATATTCTGCTAGCTCTGGCAGCCCCAGCTTGACATTGCATACCATTGCTAAATTCTATCTGCTACTAAGGCTCCCAGATCTTTCTCCATTTTGGATACCCCCCAGAGGTTCCCTCCCTAGCGTGTATTTTGCTATTGCGTTATTAGTCCCCAAGTGCAATACCTTGCACTTATCCACATTAAACCTCATTTACCATGTAGTTGCCCACTCTGTTATTTTGTTCAGGTCATTCTGCAAGATTTCTGCCTCCCGATGTGAAGTTATTGCCCTGCTCAATTTTGTGTCATCTGCAAAAACTGAGAACGAGCTACTGACCCCGTCCTCAATGCCATTTATGAATACATTGAACAAAATTGGACCCAGAACTGAGCCTTGGGGGACCCCACCAACCACCTCAGACCAGTCCGAGTATACATTATTTACTACCACCCTTTGGACACACCCCTTTAACCAGTTCCATATCCAAGTGCAAACCTTGTGGTCGATGCCTGTGGACCTTCATTTATAAATCAACCGTTTGTGGGGAACTGTATCAAACGCCTTAGCAAAATCCAGGTACACCACATCCACAGGTCTCCCACTGTCTAGCTCAATGCCAACTTCCTCGTAGAATGTTAACAGATTGGTTTGACAAGAATGCCCATTTGTAAACCTGTGATGATTACTGCTGATATTATTGATTTTAGCAACCTCCTGGATATAGTCCCTTATCATCCCCCCCAGAAGTTTACATACTATTGACGTCAGGCTGACTGGCCTTTAAATTACCCGGGATATGCCTCTGCCCTTTTTTGAATATTGGTATCGTGTTAGCTTTTTGCAGTCACCTGGTACTGTTCCTGTCCTAATACTGTCTGCAAATATCAGGAACAGTGGCCTAGATATAACCTTACTGAGTTCTTTGAGTACTCTCTACGCCATCCGGGCCTGGTGATTTACTTGCATTCATTTTATCCAACATTTCCCTGATTGCCCCCTCTGTTAGCCATAGCGGAAAGCCCTGTGAAGTACTGCTAACCATACAGTCATGGTCTGTGTACCCCTTCTTTTTTTGTGTAAAGACTGGTCTGTGTACCCCTCCTTTTCCTGTGTAAAGACTGAGGAGAAAAAAAATACAAAAAGTTACATATGTAGCACTTCCACCGTAGGAGCCGCTTAAATCGGATTCCCCTGGGTTACCCATAGCAACAACTTGTAAATTCTTAGTACCTTAAGTCCTTAGCTCAGTCAGTAAACAGTCCAGGGGATTTGTTTTTTTTTGTATTTTATTAGAACTTAGATGGGAGAAAGGATGAGTGGGATACTCCAACTTAGCAAACTATACACAATCTTGAGGACTTCTGTCTGTACTGAATGTGGCAAGGCTGCTGCTTCACCCTGCCACTGAAGTGAAGTATTGAAAGGTGAACTACTTGGTAGATTACTCTTCAGGGTTCTACTTGGCACCCCCTTTCTCACTAACTGTGTGCGCTGACCTTCTGTCCACTGACCTCACTGGAGTGGTGCCCTTCCTGGGCAGACCCCTGGCAAGCCCCCGGTACTCAAGGACACTGTTTTTCCCCCAGGTAGCTCTGCCTTCATCTGCACTGTCAGTTTCTCCAGGATCTCTATGGCTCAGCTTCACACCTGGCTCACTAGGCCCACTGCCTGTGACCACTTTCCTTTCTGACAGGAGAGACAGCCGTCACCCTCCTCCTGGGACTCTGCTTCCCGCCAAAAACCCCCTGCCTCATGTGCTCTCCGCTTTTATTTCCAATCCCATCATGCACCTCTCCAGGTGCCAACCCACTGGGATGGTTACAAAAGCTTGTGCATCATTGGCCAGGTTTCCTCCACTGTCCAAGAGGCCTCCCTATTGGATACACAGTGGGGACACTCCCTCAGACCAGATGAATACACACAGAGCACAGAGAGCTCCCCTGATAAGCAGATGAAGCAACAAATGATTTTACCTAGCACCTGTCTAGGAGGGTGCTACACATTGCTAAAATTGCAACACCCATTTTTCTAGGGCCTCTACTTGAAAAAAATAATATATATTTAGGGGTTCCAAGTAATTTTCTATCAAAAAAAATTGGCCAGGGCTGAGGTGGTTAAAGTTGCTATTAAAAGGCAATTATTATTTTTTAAACAAACATGTCATACTTACCTGCTTTAACCACTTAAGCCCCGGAGGATTTGGCTGCTAAACGACCAGAGGGTATTTTGCGATTCGGCACTGCGTGACTTTAACGGACAATTGTGCGGTCGTTCTTTTTTTTTTTATATGAAATTCCCCCAAAAAAAAAATGTAAAAATCAAAATTTTTTAATATTTTCGGCCAATTTGTTTTATGCTACCTATGTTTGGTTAAAAAAAAAAAAAAAAAAAAAATCGCAAAAAGCGTATTTTGATTGGTTTGCGCAAAAGTTATTGGTTTGCGCAAAAGTTATCGCGTTTACTAACAAAGGGAAAGATTTTTGTCATTTTTGTTGTTTTTTTTTTAACGCGTAATGGCGGCGATCTGCGATTTTTTTTGCGGTACTGCGACATTGCGGCGGACAGATCGGACCCTTGACTGACATTTTTGACACTTTTGGGGTTACCAGTGACATTTCTACAGTAATCAGTGCTATATATATGCACTGTTACTGTAAAAATACACTGGTAGTGAAGGGGTTAACTTTATTTGAGAGGGAGGGGCTGTGTGTGTGTCCCTAGGGGCGTGATTCTAACTGTGATTGGCTGTGGCTTCAACTGTATGCAGAGTGATCAATGGATCTACATAGTAGATCCATGTGATCATCTCTCATACAGAGAGGAGAATGACAGGCAGCTTGTTTACACAAGCTGCCTGACTTTCTCCTTCTCCCCCGCCGATCGCAGAGTGGCCGGCGGCGATCGGGTCCGCCGGTCACACGCGCGGGGGGGGTCCGTGACCACGCGGGAGCGCGCCTCCGGCGGCGCGCGCTCGCTCCCTAAACCCTCACAGGCGAGCGACGTAGACCTACGTCACTTTGCCTGTGAGGGGCTGACCGCCGCCGTAGATAGTCGTGCGGCGGTCGGCAAGTGGCTAGGGTACAGTTTTGCACAGAGCAGCCCCAATCCTCCTATTCTTAGGTTCCCTGCCAGCACTCCTTGCTCCGCCTTCCTGCCAAGTACCCCCCAATGCAAGCAGCTTACAATGGGGGCACCCAAGCAGGCTCACTCCCTTCACACACACAGCTGCAGGTCGGCCCCTCCCCCTGTGATTGACAGCCAATGACTGCCGCTGCTGTCTCTGGAAGTGACAGGAGGAGGGACAGTCTCTGAAAAGATGAGGATCTCGTGCGCATCAACGGATCCTGATGAGGGTCAGGTAAGTAATAGGGGGTACTGCTGCACATAGAAAGTGTTTACCTCCATGCATAGAATGCATGAAGGTAATAAACCTGGAGTCTGTACAACCACTTTAAACTGGCCATAGTAGAATGTATAAAAAAAAAAAAAAAAAAAAAAAAAAAAAAAAAAAAAAAAACACACACACCACACACAACCCTTTAGATTCAAAAATTTTGGTTACATTTTTTCCATCGTGAATGGGGTCAGATCGAAAACATTTTCGACTGCAATGACAAAAAAAAAAAAAATTCTAAGAAGCAGGATGGCAAATGTTTCCTGAACAGACGTTTCTCATAGGGTTTTTTTTTTTTTTTTTTGGGGGGGGGGGGGGGGGGGGACATTTCAATCGATGCATTTAAGATTCAATTTTGAAATCTTTAATTAATTACTTTTGAATTGCATTCATCAAATGATTAAATGCACAGATGAGAATTTTCGTTAGAAAATATACTAGTGTATGGCCAGCTTTAGTTATTCAGTGCAATGGACAGAATCAAAAAGAGGCAGATTTGCACATTACATCTGCATGGGTTTCAGCGTTGGGTATGCAGTGAACTCCTAAATGTATATACAAATCTGCAGATCACAACACGTCAACAGCCAACATCCCCTTTAACAAAGCCAACTACTTTCACTTTAAGTAGATTCCCCGCTGTATTATTTACAGTTAACCGTTTACACTGCCCTGACCTGCGGCGCCTCGGGGTATAATTACAGCTGCCCCACCTTCTTCCCCGCATAGAAATGAACTCTCAGCATGCATACAAATTACTGCCAGACTTAGAAGTGTGTACACAACACTGACAAAGCATGACAGCCAATCAAAATCTACCTGTGGGATTTGGTGACAGAAAAACTAAAGTCTGGGTTTCTACAATTAGATCTCCAGCTTTGCTCTTTGCACTAACTTCCTGAATAAGCTAACTGATTTCTGTGCCCTGTCTACCCACTTTACAAACTTATCAAAAACAGATTATTTTTTATTATTTACGAGGGCTGTAGCAACAGTAATGCAAAGTGGACATCATTTTTATTAACTTTCCTAGGTTGTTCTAATTTCACATGTTGGTAGAGCAACTGTTCCTTTATAGTAAAGATCGACCAATTATCGGCAACACCGATATATCGGGGGCCAATATGCACTTTCCCCAATATATCTGTATCGCCTTTGGATTTACCCATATTTTCGTGACGTCATTCCGTATGTTGCGCACACGTTATGCCTTCTAACACTGCCTCCATCACCTGCGCGGCCCGTACTTAAGACCGCCGCCCACAGCCTCATGTTACAGCCAGCTGCAGTCGGGTCCCGCTGCCAGCCATCCATCCATCCACCCACGGTAGTGTGTTGTAACGTTACACCGCATCAGCTGTTGCCATGGTTACATTAAAACATCTCCGCTGCAACATGAAATCTTCTCCGCTCCTACCCCTAGGACTTCCCTGATCTCGGCTCCTAAATGTAAAAGCGGAGGGTGTATGAAAATATAAAATCAGAGATCTCGGCTCCGTGATTTATATTTTCATAGACCCGCCGCAGCTTTTACATTTAGTAGCCGAGATCAGGGAAGTGACAGGGGTAGGAGCGAAGACAATTTCATGTTGCAGCAGCAACAGCAGATGTGGTGTAACGTTTCAAAACACTATCCGTGAAAATTCCCTACCCTCCGGAGCTCTGAGCATGCGCACTAGAAAGCTGCTCAGCTGTTCAATGACGTAGGTGCACCGGAAGTGACGAGGGTAGGGAATTTTCACGGGTATGGTTTTTTCACGAACACCGGCCATGAATCATTGGTTGGGATCTGCTGACAGATTGCGGCTGTGAACAAATCGGGGGAACGCGCTTGCACGCACTCAAAACCCAGAAGCAAGCAGCGATATATTAGTACGTCACTTTGCCTGCATGGTCCCCCACCCCCTCTGCAGTACATTGGCGCAAGTGGACATCATCTCAATTTGGCTGCAAAATTGGAAATATACAGAAAAAAAGGATCATCAGCTGTTCTAGTCTTCACTCACACAAGCCACTCTCAACTCTCCTAAATCTGAAATACAAGTCCTGAAAATAGGTTATTTACACATTAAAATTCAACACGCTTAGTGTGCATATTTACATGAATTGCACGGGCTTATTATGGAAACCAGTCTGAGAGGTATGCTAATAACTCACACTGCAAATACAGCAAAATAGCTTTCATCAGCGGGGTTTGGGAAATTAAAGGGCAAGTACACTTTAAAACAAAGTACACTTATCACATCTGCCCCATTTTCCCAGACCTAATCTAGTTCACCTTCCCCCTCCATTGACTTCTACGGGACTGTGTCCGATGTATGGACAGTAGGGTAGGGAAGGGTCAGAACCTCTTTGAAATGATGTTTGCACCCCTACTGGGCAGATTCACCCCCCTATCTGCACTAAAATGGGAGCAAAACTCCGAAATTTTGAGTCGTCCCAGATCAAGCATAGAAAGAAAAACCTGTTCTAGTGACACAGTCAGGGGTCTCAAAACTACAGCCCACGGGCCACATCAAGCCCGCCACAAGATTATATCTGGCCCCCAGCTAGGGTCAGTGCTGTGTGTCCTCAATGTGCAGAGAATGAGAATCAGGATCAGCAGAGACTGCCTATGGTCTCCACTTCAACCATACCCTCCCAGCAGTCTCCTGCGTAGGTTCCGCGGTAATCATCCCCATAGTTGGTTGCTAGGACCACCAGCATCATAGAAACCAATGATGCACTTACCCAAGCATTCAGAGAAGGATGCAACTCCTCCTTCCAGACCTGCTCTGCCTCCATGCCCCGGTCCTGCTGCTACAGCTACACTTACACTGGTGAGGAGGGGCTCTAGAAAGGACAGCAATGTAAAGGGGGACGGGGGGTGGACATGGATGCAAGGTAGGGGGACCTCTGATGGGGACACTGATGCAAGGTAGGGGGACCTCTGTTGAGGACACTGATGCAAGGCAGGGGGACCTCTGTTGAGGACACTGATGCAAGGCAGGGGGACCTCTGTTGAGGACACTGATGCAAGGCAGGGGGACCTCTGTTGAGGACACTGATGCAAGGCAGGGGGACCTCTGTTGAGGACACTGAAGCAAGGCAGGGGGACCTCTGTTGAGGACACTGAAGCAAGGCAGGGGGACCTCTGTTGAGGACACTGAAGCAAGGCAGGGGGACCTCTGTTGAGGACTTGGTACTTGTTTCAGGCATTCAAAATACTGAAGACACAAGATCATCATGGTAGCCAGGCAAGTAACATTTTCTGAAGGTGGCATCACAATTTCCAGATGGTCATCAGTTAGGTCTTCATTAAGTTGGCCATACAATAGTAGATTTTTTAAACGAATGTCTGTACAAAAATTCAAGACATTCAATGAATTGATAAATGTCATTCAAAAAGTACTTCAAAATTTTGTTTGCTTTTAACTTTCAAATTTTGAAACTAAAAGACTTTTCTGAGAAAAAAAAAAAAAACACAGACATACAGGGTTGGAAATTTTTTTCAAGAAGAAATTTTCTTCCCTCTTCAAATCTCATCACTGCAGTGGAAAACCAATTTTTTTTTTTGAAACTCCAAGGCTCCATTTACACCTGAGCATACTGGAATCGCGGCAAGAAAAAAAAACAAAAAGACGTGTTTGCAATGCGAAATGTGATGTGATTTTGCCATGATTTTCAAGCAGGAAATTTTTTTTTATTATATATATATATATATATATATATATATATATATATATATATATATATATAAATAAATAAATAAATAAATAATCACACCGCCAAAACGAGCCTGGCTCGGTTCCAAAATTTGGTACATGAGCTTCTGTGGTGTGTTTTTGGAGCAGAGGGAGGCCTATTCTAATGAATGATGCAGCTCCAAAAATGCACCACAAAAAAAAATAAAAAATCGTGATGCAGCAGGTGTCTCTGCAGTACAGTAAGCTTAGGTGTGAATGGAGCATGATAGCGTAGGGCCAGCTTAGGTGTTGCTCTATCAAACATCTGCCAATCGCCATGCAGAAGGATTGCAAGTGCTCGGTCTACCACGAGCCTGGCAGCAAGCATTTGTAGAAAGAAGCCAGCAATCGCAGCACCAAGATGTCTCAAAGAAGAGATTTTCTACTTTTTTTGAATTTGCCATCTTCACAACTCTTTTCTGGCTTCAAATTTTCTTATAGTTTGCTTGTTTTTTTTTTTTTTTCAGTGAACAGACCGGGGTTATACAAGTACACCTAAATGTCTTCTGGTCACTGATCTGCCAGTACGGGGAATGGGAATTCTATAGAATGGCAGGCTCAGACTTGTAACATACAAAAACAAATTCAAACTAAAGAAACCGGTCACATTTCAACACTACAGCCGGCAACACCCTGCATCATGTCAGTGAGGATTAGCACAACTGGACTACAAGCCATTGTGTCATGATAGTCCCAAGAATTCCATCTTTTTAAAGATACCTGGTGACGATTGCCGACATTTGCTTCATTCAGCAATTATCATTAATCAGAAAAGATATCGCCCAAAAAGATTCGAGTGGAAGTATCTATTTTCTTCAGTTCCTCCCCCCCCCCCCCCAATCAATTTGACAATAACCAAAAAAAAAAAAAAAAAAAACTTTTCTGGTTTCATTACATCCTTATCACATCACGAGTCAACAATAGCTGCAGCTGCTGACAGCCTGTCATTACACTGTACAGGCTCAGCTGTCACGGGTATTCGCACACAACTGTCAATCCCACGCTTAGGAATTTTTTGCTTATTGCAGGCATTTATACAATTTACATATATATTGTACATTGACATCAGTCCTTGCCCCCCAAGGAGCTTACAATCTAAAGGTCCCCAACTCACATTCATACACACTTTCTAGGGCCATTTTAGACATAATCCAACTAACCTACCAGCATGTCTGTGGACTCTAGGTGCTGGGATTTATAATGTGGCTTAACAGCTGTGCCAATGCACCTTTAGGCTTGGATAACACCTACAGGTGCGACCGAGTGCAGGTGCGTTTCCACACATAGGACAGCCTATTTCAATGGGCTGTCTTAGGCACACATCGATCCACGCAATTTGGTGTGCACGTTTACAGACGTGTAGGGGTGCCTTTAAGGATTAAAAGGCGTCCCATTTCCGTCACACAAAGGTCTGAATCTTGGGCATGTCTTTACTTTGTTGCTGCACTGGTCACATAACAGCAGACAAAAGGGTGTCCTAACTCCTTAGCGGAATACACACGACCATTGATCTTGTCAGGTGATTCTAACCAGAGGGAGTTTACAGCACCAGTAGGGTGAGAGGGAAAAAAGCAGTGCCACCTCAGTGTTTACAGCACCAGTTTCCTCATGTGGCAAAAGGGTAAGGTATAGTGGGACTGGGACGGGGACGGCTCAATTTAGTAAGGTGCCGATTTAATCAGCTGAAATTTTCCAACATACTGGATCAAGATTCCAATATTCAACCTTGTAAGTGTTTTCCCCTCCATACAGACCGCCATCCAACTGCAATGAAGACATTCGTTTCAAAGTTATACATCCAAGAGAACTTAAAAGATTCATCTCCAGCCACCAGCGACAGAGGGCCTGGATTTTAGGAAAGGTAAGGTAAAGTAAAAAGGGACCCGAGTCCTCAGGCAAGCATCAATCCTCTACATCCGCTCTCTCCTGACCTTTACGTACTAATGGTTGACCTATGAGTGAGTGAGTAATCACCTGCAAAATATCCCATGCAATATGGCTGGTTCCACGACTATATACTTGTTAGGTTTCAGCTGTAAGTACAGAAACACTGGGAAGTTACATTTTGACAAGTAACCAATGTTAAGTAGAACTGAAAAGGAGGTGTGATTTGTAATTAGTAGGTTGTCATTAAAAGGAAACTTTTTGGCCATGGAGCTTAGACTTAAGCCCCGTACACACGCAACGATTATCGGCCGACCGATCGTCCGTCTTTTGTTCAGAGTTGTGTTTTGTTGGTTGGAATGTGCCTAGACTGCACACGAATTTTCTCGCCTAACAAAAATCTGCTTCTGAAGTGATGTCATGTGTTGGTTTGCTTTGTGTTCTCTCTTCTCTGAGCATGCCCAGTCTTGCTCATCAGATTTTTCCCTGTCGAAATCAGTAATGACTGCACGAAAATCTGACTTGTTTTGACGGCCAACAAAAATTTTATAGTCTGCACACCAGATTTTTTTCGGCCGAAAAGTCCGAGTCGGTTGTCGGAAGCATCATACTAACAAGCCGAAAATCGGCCGATCGGACGTTGGACGAAAATTCCCTGCTGATTTTCGATGCATGTGTACGGGGCTTTACCCATCTACTTACGGACGTGAATTTCACACATGCCCTTCCATATTTTTGTTACTACAAAAAATTCTGAGATCTATGAATTTAGCCTTTACTATCCCTCCTCCTTTTTTCTCTGTCTGATAAGCACCTACATAAATGAAATAACATCATCAAAATGACTCCACAAGCAATTCAAAGCTCTAACTGGCAAAATAGACAAAACACCACATGTAATGCAAAGGCCTAGTACGTTACAGTCTTAATTTATTGAATAAAAACAAGGGCCTACTCACAAAAGCCAAGGTAAAAAAGTAGTACAGAACCCAGGAAACTCATAGGTGAACCAGAAGCGTAAAACTCAGTGTCCTCAAATATGTAAACAACCTCTACCAATTTTCGAGGGACATACCCCTTCATCAGAGCATTTCTGATAAGTAACCAATCTGTAAGGCGGGGAATTCTTTCCGAAGACTACATATTTAAGGTGCATTCTTCACACTGATCATGACTCTAATGTACTGCCAACTTTTTTTCTTGCGTTTAGTAATTCTTTGAGTTGCAGACTGCCTTGGTCTTAACAAAATCTATGACTATAACCTTTGGGTAACCCTTACTTTATGTCGACATTAGAATTTGTTTATATCCAGTTTTGTTCCTAAACACGAAGGAATACATTGGTGAAGCCATTATAAAACCAGAATTACAACATCACCGTTAAGATGAAGAGATTGGCTGCTGGCACTCTTCTTTCTCAAAACACCCCACTGACCACACCTTCTGCCTTTCAGCTGCTATTACACAAACTCTCTCGGGGGATGGGAGAGAGGTGCAAGAATTATCCTAATCATAAAAAAGATAAGGTAACAGGATTGGTGCAGGTCTCATCCATGGACTCCCAAGCAAAGGAACTTCCTACAGTATAGGTTGTACTCTAGATCAGTGGTCTCTAAAGGGCCAGTTTATTTCCATCAGACTTTAGGGGGGGCTGGACTATGGCCAGCAGGAGTGGAAATTTTACTTTTATCAGTAGAGTAATCATCAACACATTTGGTATTAAGAGATATTGCCCCATCGTTGGTAGGAATAGCTCCCTATTGTTGATATCAGTTGGCAGAAAGTCTCTATCAGAGGGAGAATAGTGTCCCAAGGGGCAGGTAAAGGCAGGAAAAGGGCCACATCTGGCCCCGGAGTCACAGTTTGAAGACCACTGCTCTAGATCAATAGATCCCAACCATCGGGCATGGCCAAAGCCTGGTCACAGCTTCCCTCCTCCAGGGCCTCCAGGCAGTGAAGATCCCCCAACCTGCCAGTGGCTTCCAGCTCCCACATTGCCCCCATCACTCCATAATTCCCTGCAGTGCCCACAACCCCCCCCACCCTTCTGCAGAGCTTCAAGCCCCCTCATTGTGCCACTAACCTTCAACCTTTGCCCCTGAAGTGCCCTCCAGTGTCCCACAGTACCTCCTAACATTTCACAGTACCCTCTTGCCCCTGAAGTGCCCTCCAGTGTCCTACAATGTGCCCCCAAACTTCAACAGTGACCCACAGTGCCGTCTAACCTACCACAGTACCCGCTTGCCCCTTTGCCTCTGAAGTGTCCTCCAGTCTCCCACAGTGCCCCTGTAAGCCCCCAGGATTCTGGAGAGACCCCAGCCCCTCCAGAAAACACGTCCCCTACAGGACTACCAAGTCTGCTGCGGTTTTCCCATACTAAACTTTTTATACTGTGGGGGCATGGATGGTTTTAGAAGAGCCCTGATCTCAATAGGGTTGAGATGCTTTAATGTCAGGGAACGTAAAACCAACCAAAGGCAGGCCATACACTATGCAAAAATTTGTCAGGTTCCTGGGGAACTGGGCAAAATATGCTCAGTGGATGGCCCACTCCCATTTGATAAAAGTCAATCACTTGATCATCTTTTGCATAGGTGTGCACAGCCTATTGCATTAGAGTGTGCACACCAAAGCTCAAACACACACTACTGATCACTCACGATGTTCATTCAGAAAGGGAATGGGCTGTTAATATATTTACCGCACCCTTTCTCCACTTATCCTAAAACATACCCACAGCAACAGCTGGCAGGAGAGGAGAGAAGGGAAGAAGGCAGAGCTGCAGGAGGAAGGGGGAGGGGAGCCAGGGCAGTAGGGGAATCTGTGCTGCACAGGGTGATTAGGGTGTGCCTGGGCACACCTTGCACACCCTGTGCGCACGCCTATGATCTTTTGTCTAAGAAGCTTGCTGGAAAATTTTGGGACAAACAGCGGTTGCATCCAATCAGATCAGATGAATACTTTAATTGCTGCAGTGGGAGACTCATTAATTCGCGCTGTAAAGCCTAAAGACTTAAAGATAAACTATCAGTGTTTGGGCAGCTTAACCCTAGAAATATGTCGACCTTGCATTTAAGTAAATAAACCTGAACAAGGAACATCTTTTATTTCTTCCCTTTTCTGTTAAAGCCCAACTCCAGGAAAAGCCAGTGGGATTGCACTTGCACTAAAAGGTTTAAATGCTGATTTCTGTCTAGGGAAGGGAAAGTACCTACCTCCACTCCAGCAGTGGACTGTCCCTTAGGCATCATCATGTCTAATGCATTGGACTGGATGACCTAATGGGACCTTAAACTGCTCAAGTGGAGGGAAGTGTAGAGGCTGCAAGGCCTGTAGAAATGGAGGATCAGATACGTAAAGAGGTTTTACCTGGTAGACATAAGTGAGCAGTTAATCCTTGCAGTGCTAGCACAACCCCACTGCAAAGAAGAACTTTTAGTTTTCCGGAAATTCAGCTTTAAATATACCATTGCAAGGTATGAGAAGTTCTAAAACATCTGTGGATCTTAACGGTAATCTCCACCCATGTTATTGGAGTCTGACAAAAATGCATGGTTGAGCAACGGTTTTTGCCTGCCAAAACCCCCCACCCCAACTCCCCTGCTCCGCCTCTTAAAGCGATGCTCCAGGCTTCTTCAGAAAAAAAAAAAAACATGTAAAAAAAGTCAGCAGCTGCAAAATTCTATAGCTGCTGACTTAATAGTACGACACTTACCTGTGCAGAAGTCCAGCGGTGTCTTAACCGGAGCCAATTTTTCCAATTGGTTGTTGGGTGCTGCCCCCGCCATCTCTGGTAAGGGAAACAGGCATTCCCCTATTGCCCATGCAAGAAGAGCGCTGTGCTTTGTGAATTGCCCCATGGTGGGGGGGGGGGGGTCTAGAAAAACAAGTGGAGCTTCCCCTTATCCACTTAAAAGCAGCAATAGGCAAAGTATGTGGATGTTTACATGCCGTGGCTGTGATGCTTCACTTCATGCCGGTGTAATTTTAACCCGACATGTAACAATACACAATGACATGTAGCAAAAATGCTACATAAACAAATGAGGAAGTGCCACAAATGCACATTGGGTACAATGCACGCTTTTGCAGCTAGTTTGTCTTTTAAAACAGGAGGAGGCACAGCATTACTTTCTCACCACCTGTCAGTAGCTTCAGAAGCGCTATGATCCGAACGTGGATTTGGCTTTAGAGACAAGGGAAATTTTGACACGTCTAAACCTACCCTTAATGCAATGCACATCAAGGCGCAATATAATGTGTGTGCCAACACACCGCCAAGATGTAAATAGGCCCTAAAAACACAGCACGACAGGTAGGCATGCAGTCGACCATAGAATTGAATGGCTGTACATGTGAAAATGCCAATAGTTCTGTTCTGAACAGACGCGTTCCCTGAACGTGAAACTTCAAAGTTTAGCAAATACATCATACAAGCATGTGTAAGTAAATGCCAAGTGCTTTGGGGCAGTTGTAGACCAGATCACGGATATCAAGATTAGGAGGGTCTGTTACAAGCAGTAGTCCTTAAGGGGGGGGTAATCGCCACATGAGTAAAAAGGAACTTTCCTCATCAGCCATCATTCTTGGTGATAGATATGCTTCCCTACAGGAATGGAGTCTCCAACAGTACTATATTAGGGGCTGTAGAATAATATAAATAAATACACGCCAATGTCTGTGCACATGACATCACAGAACGCCAGTAATACTGGCCCCCAGGCTTCATACCCTCTGGTCCTGGGGATTCCGGATAAAATATCATAATTCCAGTTTGGTTGTATATTGTGGTTAGTTTCAGGTTACTGCAGACTCTACGCCTCTATGCTGCGTGAACTGGATCCAATAATTATGGGATTGTAATGACTGTTGTCTCTGGTGTTTACACTACCACCTTCTACCTGGGTAGGTCACGAGGTGTAATTCCAATCAATGGGTGTTTATTAAAACTTCGGCCTCTTTCACACCGAGGCCCATAATGGGCCGTTTGTCTTTGCAGCTTAAGCCACCAGGTGCTGCGTTCTGTTCATTTAAAGCAGACCTTAACCCATTCCAATTTGCTTCTTGCTAGATGTGGCCATTTTGCTGAAGCCCAGAGCCCCCAAAACAGCAGTAAATCATAAAAGTGGAACTAAACCCATCGATTTAACAGTTACATTCCTGGAATATCGGGATTGCTAACGGTCACATTTGCTTGTGTCCTCAACCAAACTGTCAAACCATCAAATGGCTGGTGTCATACCCAATAACATGTGCAGCATCATGGCAGTTGTAGATCAAACAGAAGCAGTGTCCTTGGCTGTAAAGGATAGCAGTGTTTATTCCCACTTTAAGGCTGTCAGCAGATCAGCCTCTGCAAACTCAGCAGTGCCTAAAAAAGCGTAAAATGGGAGAACTACTGAGCATGTACAGAACAGGGTGAGACAATGTATTACTGGAAACAGCATAAACACTTATTTTTAATGTTTTTCATAAGTATACCTGCCTCATTGAGCCTTAATGACTGACATTTAGTCCAGTTCTGTTATATGCATCCTTTTTATTCATGAATGCAATTTTCAGACTGGCTTTACAGCCTCATCATGATATACAAGTATACTTTCTGGATATTAACAAACACATGCATATAGTATATCTGTTTAGTACTGATTCATGACATTGCACATATTTAGTTACAACTGTTTCTTAGGCATTTAGCATACACTGATAGTGTGCCCCTTATATATTTCTTACATTGCAGCTTTGGCATGATTTGCTCTTGCTTATTCTGCTAAGCACCATTGGACTCCAGCTGTTCTGAGTGTACAGAGGGTGCATTCTACACAAGCCCTTCCTATAATTGGGACACGTACATCTTTAAAGATCTTATTCTTCGAACATACAGCATTGGTTGGGTTCCAACGTTTTCCCTGTTTTTAAAGCCGCAAGCTCTGTTTGTTGATATGCAAACCAACCATGCAAGTGTGATTTATTTTGTAAAAAATCTTGTAATCAATGGCATTTTATGTATTTGATAATTTCATTTTAGACAAATACTATTAGAGATATATATATATATATATATATATATATATAACATAATATTTGTATTATAATATTTGTATAACGCTTACAGAAAAGATCCCAGACCTATCCCTGATGAAGAGGTGATAAACCTCGAAACGCGTCGGATATTTTATCTGGACTGGATGGTTGAGTCAAATTATTTTACATATATCAATTATTACTTGCTAAACCCGTTTTTATCAAGATATTATTGTTCCTATCTTTGTATTTATATTTGTGTAATAAAATAAATCTTTCTAATACTAAAATTTTTCTTGTTACTACTATCATACTGTGCCTAAAAAGTCCCACCCCCAGGGGAATCTATATTGTTCAATTAAGTATACCTGCAAAATGGGCCTGACTAAAGTTATACTTTAAGCCTATAGAGATGCATTGGATGCACAGATGCAACCAACTGACCTACCTTAAGATGCACATCAGTGCCCGTGAGCAGCCCCAATATTCTTTTTTTTTGGGGGGGGGGGGCTGCACCCCTGTCTAATTAGGAAAAAGCATCTTTGTAACTGTTGTGTCCCCATAGATCTACATGAGCTGCCTGCACAGAGCTTGGTGGCTCAAGCTGCATAAACAAAACAGTCCATTTACAGTGGTACAGGTCTCATGTGAAGGAGGACCTAGGCTCCATTCACACTTGACATTTCGAAAACTCACTGCAAAACGTGCGTCACACTTGCATTGCCATTAACTGTTAAGGCACCTCAAGCGCAGATAACAGGAGCACATTTGCAAAAAGCATTCGATAATTTTTAGTTTGCTTTAGTTTTTACAGCTTCAGTTACCAGTTATTTTAAGGACAGTAAATATTTTAAATAATTTTGTGCAAAGGTCAGTTGAACCCTCACTATTCCAGTTATGTAGTCAAGCTGCATGTACAGTAATATGGGGGGAGTTTTTACCTTGTCTCAGCTTATGATTGCAGCAGCCAGGGCCGGATTAAGAGCATCATGGGCTTGGTGCTGAGGATTTTGAAGGGCCTTAAGGGCCGTGCCTTGGCATGCACCCAGAGGAGGAAGGGTGCAGCCATGCATGCCTAATTCCACATGGGATGCTGTCTCTGAAGCCCATAAACACATCCATGCATCGGCAACTGTCCCTCCTTGTCCGGCCTTCGTGCTGTGTGGGGAGGTTCTGAGGGTGCTGCCTGGGGAAGCGAGCATAGAAGCCCGACTTCTGTGTTTACAAGTGACAGAAGAGCGGTAACAGTGAATATGGCCAACCTGGCGCCCATATAAAAGGTAGGGGCCTGGAGCTGCAGCTCCAATAGCCCCTACGTTAATCTGGCCTTGGCAGCAGCAAGGGTTAACATTCTGGCAGCACATAGGAGAGTTGGACCGCTTTATGGTCAAGCAAAGCCACTAAGCCCCCTCTGTTCACAGAATGAGAGTTTGGTTGATTAAAGTCCAGGGAAGGGGAGAAAATGGTCCAGTCCATTGGTGTTGTGTGTGAAAGCTGCAGTCTATGTGCTGCCAGAATAAGGTATTTTAACCGTGAGACAGACAGATCTAAAAAAAAAAAAAAAAAAAAAATAAAGGATCACTTTGAAAACACATCAGATCTCAATGGGGAAAAATATCATGCTGGATATCTATATGGATATGGACTGGGTAATGCGTTAGGAATGAAAGGATGCCTCATCATTTGATGGAAATGATCAACCAACAGGAGGGCTGAATTCAAAGACACCCTGAAAATCAAAGTGAAAAAATAATGCAGCAGGCTAGTCCATTTTGCTGAAATTTCATTGCAGCAACTCAAAATGATACTCAGTTTGTATGGCCCCCATGTGCTGGTATGCATCCCTGACAGCTTCGGGGCATGCTCCTAATGAGACAACAGATGGCGTCCTGGGGTATTTCCTCCCAGATCTGGACTAGGGCACCACTGAGCTCCTGAACAGACGGAGGTGCAACCTGGCGGCGTTGGATGGACCGAAACAATGTCCCTGAGGTGTTCTATTGGATTTAGGTCAGGTAAGCGTGGGGGCTATTTAATGGTATCAATTCCTTCATCCTCCAGGAACTGGCTGCATACTCTCGCTACATGAGGCAGGTCATTGTCGTGCACCAGGAGGAACCCAGGACCCACTGCAGCAGTGAGGGGGTCTGATAATGGGTCCAAGGATTTCATCTAGATACCCAACGGCAGTCAGGGTGCCATTGTCTAGCATGTCAAGGTTTGTGCGTCCCTCCATGGATATGCCTCCCCAGACCATCACTGACCCATCACCAAACCGGTCATGCTGAACGGTGTTACAGGCAGCATAACATTCTCCATGACTTCTCCAGACCCTTTCACGTCTGTCACATGCTCACGGTAAACCTGCTCTAATCTGTAAAAAGCACAGGGCACCAGTGGCGGACCTGCCAATTCTGGTGTTCAATGGCAAATGCCCATAGAGTTTCACGGTGCTGGGCAGCAAACACAGGGCCCACTAGAGGACGTCAGGCCCTCAGGCCACCCTGATAAAGTCTGTTTCTGATTGTTTGGTCAGAGACATTCCCACCTGTGGCCTGCTGGAGGTAATTTTGTAGGGCTCTGGCAGTGCTCAGCCTGTTCCTCCTTGCATAAAGGAGCAGATACTACTCCTGCTGATGGGTTAAGGACCTTCTACGACCCTGTTCAGCTCTCCTAGAGTAACTGCCTGACTCCTGGAATCTCCTCCATGCTCTTGAGACTGTGCTGGGAGACACCGCAATCCTTTTGACAATGGCACGTATTGATGTGCCATTCTAGAGGAGTTGTACTGCCAGTGCAACCTCTATAGGGTCCAGGTATCGCCTCATGTTACCAATAGTGACACTGACCCTAGCCAAAATGCAAAACTAGTGAAAAATCTGTCAGAAAAGAGAAGTAGGGAAAAAAAGGTCATTGGCCTCCACCTGTAAAACCATTTATGTTTGCAAGGTTGTCTCATTGTTGCCCATCTAGTGCACCTGTTAATTTCATGAACACCAAAGCAGCTGAAACTGATTAACAACCCCCTCTGCTACTTAACTGACTAGATCATTATACCAGGAGTTTAATTAACTTGATGCTGATTAAAAAAAGTGTTCCTTTTATTTTTAATATATATTTTTTTTTTTTAGCGAATACAACATTTTTCAAATTTCAAGACGAAGAGGATGGACAGATGACATCACGAACTCCACCTTGGCCAATTGCAGAACACCCACCATTACTAAAATACATACGAAGCTTCTCTTCAGTGGCGGAGGCGCAGACACTCCCATGTTTAGTGCACAAAGGTTAAGTCGCTCCAACAGCCGCCAGAAAGGAATGCTGCCTACTGTATGAAGCATAGGCTACAACAGTAAATGACAGCTTGACCATGGGTCACATGAACAGTGGCATCTTAAGTTATTTGAGCCCAAAATGCCAAGCTTGGATCAAATTTGTACCCAAAGTGGGAAAGCAGGAAGAACTAGATAGCCATTTCAATTACCTCCAGTCATAAGAGTCCTGGCCTATCCGTCCAGTACCCTGGTTGTCATGGTAAGGTTCAAGTTGCCATTTTGCTTCCGAATTACCTGACTGCGTGCCCAAGAAAAACAAATCAGGTCACAAAATGGCTGATTAATCTTTGTACAGGTGACAAACAAACTTTAATAGTGTAATTTGTGTGATTCACCTAAGTACAAAACTTGTCGGACAGAATTCCAGGCCCGTGACACGGGAGTCAGTAGGCAGAGGCTTCTCATCTCAGCTGCAATCTTCAGGCGGGCACGTCAGGTCACGTCCAGAAAAAGATACTGAGCCTAGCTATGCAGAAACTAAATGTCTACGTCCTGGAGAGATGAAACCAGCGCAATGAGCATTATATATAATACACACTTTGCATATAAAGGCCTATGGCTCTTCCGGTATAAGCAGAGCACTGTGACATCAGGACTTGCTGCTTAAATAATCTGAATGATAGCGATCTGCCAACACCGTCTAATCCCCACTCACATTCACATTCACTAGAGCAGTGATGGCAAATCTTGGCACCCCAGATGTTTTGGAACTACTTTTCCCATGATGCTCAACTACATTGCAGAGTGCATGAGCATCATGGGAAATGTAATTCCAAAACATCTGGTTTGCCATCACTGCACTAGAGCTTCAGATGAAAGTCGCTGGCACATTTTGCAGTGGGCGTAGCATTTTGTGGTGCCCGTTGAGCCATATTTTTCCTTCCAACATTTTTTAATTTTTTTTGGACCATATGTGGTATTAACTGAAGCCAAAACTTGATTTGTCCAATTATCTATTTTTTTCCCTTGTGCTCAAAGTATCTTTACATATTTTCGGATTACAGCATTTTAATTCAAACCTAGTATTTTTTTGAATTCTAATTCTTTGGGAGTTTTTTTTTTTTTTAATAGGTAAAACTTTTAACTGTTTTTTTTAAAGTAGTGACATACAGAATACTTGCAGTATACATCAATTTTAATTGTTTTCAATTCTGGGTCTCAGGGTTCAATCATGGGAATTAAGAGATTTTCTATTCATTATTGGTTTTGTGTTTATGGGTGATCGTGGGGAACCTGAAGATTTACATATAAAGTTACTTCCAATACTTGTTTTGGTTTTGGAGTTGGGGGGGGGGGGGCAGGTCCCCTATTTTTGATGTTCTCCTCCCCCCCCCTTTTTTTTTTTTTAAGGGATTTTTTGAGTTTGGGACTGGTTTTCCCAGTGGAGCGGGTTGCCTCCCGGGTTACAGCATACAGTATTTAATAAAACAAGCTCAAGCTTTGTACACTGGTCCAAATCACTTAGTGGAGGGGGGATTGTGATGTGGGATTGTTTTTCAGGGGTTGAGCTTGGCCCTTTAGTTCTAATAAGAAGAACTCTTATAGAGTCAGCATTCAAAGGCATTTTGGACAATTTCATATGATGATTTTGTGGATGGCCCCTTCCTGTTCCAACATGACTGTGCACCAGTGCACAAAGCAAGGTCCATAAAGGCATGGATGAGCGAGTTTGTTGTGTAGGAACTTGACTGGTTTGCACAGAGTCCTGACCTCAACCCAATAGAACATCTTTGGTATAAATTAGAGCAAAAACTGCGAGCCAGGTTTTCTTGTCCAACATCAGTGCCCGACCTTACAAATGCGCTTCTGGAAGAATGGTCAAACATTCCCATAGACACACTCCTAAACCTTGTGGACAGCCTTCCCAGAAGAGTTGAAGCTGTTATAGCTGCAAAGGGTCACCAGCTCAATATTGAACCCTACGGACTAAGACTGGGATGCCATTAAATTTCATGTGTGCAAAGGCAGGCGTCCCAATACTTTTGAGAAATTTTTTTTTTTTCTTTCATCCAGCTGTATGTACTAGTGCAACTTAAAACATCCAAGTGAAAGATATGACACCAACAGGTCAGAAAAAAATTAAATTCAAAAACAGAAATCACTGAGCTTGAAAAAAGATCACCCCTTGTGTCAGTATTTTGTTGAACCACCTTTTGCTTCAATTACTGTTGGGATATGTCTCTACTATTTTTGCACATCTAGACTTTGCAACATTTGCG